>NC_133664.1:79415111-79715111 GCF_037893015.1 Macrotis lagotis | reverse complement strand
CTCTCTCTCTCTCTCTCTCTCTCTCTCTCTCTCTCTCTCTCTCTCTCTCTCTCTCTCAAATTCTGAGTCCTATAAGATTCAGCCTGAGATCTCTACTCTTTTCCTATCAGATTCTTAGTGGTCTTATCAGCTCCCATTGGCTAAATTATCCTTTCTATGCATGTGATTCCAAAATATATAAAACTACTCATATTCCCTCTAATGAGCTATAGTCCTATATGAACAGCTGCTGTCTTGACATCTCAAATTGGTTATCACTAAGCTTCTAAAACTGAACTGGTCCAATCTCCTTAACATCCCTGCTAAGGACCCTATTAACTTCTCAGTTCCCCAGACTTCAAACTCCATACTCTGCTTCACTCACATATCCAATTCATTTCAAAATCTTGTCTTTTCTACTGTAACATTACCTCTTATTTGACCTCTCTTTTCAATTTATGCAGTCACCACCCTAGTGCAGATATTCATCACTTCTTACCAGGCTTATTCCACAAGACTTCTAACTGATCCCCTTGCTTTTAGTCTCATCCTATTCCAATAAATCTTCCATTCAACTTCCAAAATTATTTTCATAAAATATAGCTTGACTATTTCACAGCAAAATCCCTTTATCCTAGTATATTTAAATCTCCTATGTTCTCTACAGCTACTGTTCCACAATCAAACTTCTAGAAAAGTCTCTCAGCACTTGTCTCCATTTCTCTTCGATCATTCAATTCTCAACTCTCCGTGATGCTTATTTTCAACTTTATTACTGCATTAAAGTGATTCTCTAAATTTACCACTGACTTCAACTGTCAAATATGGTAGTATTTTTTTTCTCAACATGCCACCATTTTGATCACTATATGACATTTGATGCAGTTGATCATATTTTGATCTCTATATGATATTTGAAGCAGCCTGTATGATTTCTGACTCTATACCCTCTCTGTTGTCTGAGAGGGTAAGGGATGCCTCACTTTTCTATGCATATCCTCAGCACACATGAAGTTTCCTGCCTTATCACAGACATTGTTATTTAATAGGAGCTCTTCAGCAATCTTCAATCCATCAATCTTTTTATCTCTTTAAGTCATAGCCTTCAAGGAGAAAAAGTGGTGAAAAAGTTTTATATATGCTAGATACTTTAGTTAACTGGCTAAATCTGACAATATTCTAAGATTCATTCCAGTCCCTCCCCTGCATACCCCCAAAACAAGAGTGAAAAAAATTCATTTAGATATTAGCCAAGTTAGCTAAATCTTTACTAGATTTGTCTATTTTAACCTATATCATTATTACAAAGTTTGCATGGAAGTAAGAATATAAATATGGAAAAGAAAGAGTTATACAATATTCAGCTGGTTTGGGTAATTATAATGTTGAAAATCAACCACATTTTTCTTTCAAGACAAAGAGTTTTATACCATCAGAGTTATTTGATCTGACTCTATTTCTGTTGATTCTCTTATTCTTTTGACAAATGTTTGATAAATACTTATAAAGAAATAGTTCAGGATGATTCTGCCATAATATCCACAAAGAATCTACTTGGAAAGGGAAGGATGTAGACTTAATGAGTTGTTTATGTTTTTCATACTCATCCTTTCAAATGTTTAAAGTAATGTGACATTAATGAGCCATGTAGGATCCAGGGTTTAGAAAAAATTTTCCATGGTAAAGTAGGTCATTAATATTAATTAGAAATGAACCAGTTAATTATAAGGTTGAAAAGAAAAATAAAGTGAGAAAAATGTTTGAGAAAATATTGACTACAGAATTTCTTTCCTTTAATAATGTTTTGATGCTAAAAGCTCTCTTTTTTCTAATCAGATTATTAATATTTTGGATCTTTTTTGAAGTTAATAAGTTTGAATTGGAGGGCAAAATGAATAGAAGGCGACATCAAATGTATATGATGAACTAAAGCATAATGTTATATGCAAATTTTTAAATCATTATATTATCATAAGAATTCATAATGAAAGTTGGAACCACATATTATATACTGGTAGTAATATTGGTCTTGTAGATGGAATAGCTATTATTTAAATATCTTCTCTGAAATTCATTAACTATGTGACAATGGGCAAGTCACTTCACATTTCATTCTCTGACTAGCAGTTTCCTCTTTAGTAAATAATATGAATGAATGAAGTCTTACTAGATGATGTTAGAAAATTTCAATTTGACCCTTTTATGTTTAATTTTATCAAATACTTGAATTATGGCATAAAAATGTGTTAATTGAATTTCTGTATGATACAATCAGAATCCAGAAAAATCCTGATAAATGACAATGTCAGGACGACTAGAATATTAAATTAATTATAAGTAAATGTAAAATCATGAACAAAAGAATCTACTTCACATGAATAAATAAGGTGGCATTTCTTATAGCATAACATAATCATTTAAATATATTATTTTTATATACTTTAATATTGTGGCTTCCTGGAATTATTACTCCTTTGGGTCAGAGATTATTCTTGACTTGTTTTGTATTCACAGAATTTAGAAGAGTATCTGGAACATGATAACTTCTTATTTGTTTTTCTTTTGTGCCAAGGTCTCCTTACTTTTTCTTAGGATGAATGTGCAGCAGTCACTTATAGGCTTTATATTTCTATTCATTTACAACAAAGCCTGGTGTTGCTCTATTTCTGACTTGGTCCAGTCTGCTCCTTTAGGTAAATTGCTGGCTCCCTGTTCCTACCTGTTCTAATTGTAATTTCAGAATTAGTGTGATCAACTTAACCTACTTCAGATCACAAAACCCTAGCTCATCCAGGCTAAGTGTGCCCAGTAGAAGAGAATACATGAATGTGTCACAACCTCTAGACAATATTATGTAGATTATTAGATTGCTTAGATTATTGAGGCAGTAGCCACTGATTGATTAAACTATGATTTCTAAGAGATATCCAATTTTGAATGAAATTCTTAAGTCCTAAATATCTCATGTAAATAGAAACACTTTCTAAAGAAACCCAAATAGTTAGTGATCTGTTTGGCCTTTACTTTTGAAGAGTACCAGTGACATCACAAGATGATGTCTTGATTTGTACATGAATTGGATTTAATTCAGGAAGAGTTGAACACTCTCCTCCAGACTTTGAAGTCCACTGGCAAAAATCATTATGACTAGTAATGGCACTGGATGCCGCAAATGATGTTGACATCTTCCATGCCTGAAGAAACTTTAAGTACTCCTCAAGACCTGCTTCAGTCATATGACCATTGGAATAAATTTTGCCCATTCCACAGGGAGAAGTTTTTACATTCTTGGGATAGGTATCTCACTAGCTCACTGCTTTGAGGCCTATTCTTTATACTCATTGCTTACCCTCAACTTGATTTAACAAATCAGCAGACAGTTTATCATGTGTGGTCTCTAGGTATGTTATAGTTTCTTGGAACCTAATAAGTAGATGGACACTAAAAGTGAAGGAATCAAAATATTCTCACAGGGAGTCGAAAATATATTCCCCAGTAAATTTCATAACCTAAAGAATAATTCCATTGGTTGAGGGAATTTGTGATCTAGGACACCTTAATGTGTCTCTGATGCCTTTTCTAGAGCAGCCTCTGGCAATCTATGTTGAGATTGCTTTCTTTTGTGATAGGTCTTGATCCCTTCTGAATGCTTTGCTATAGTCAGATCTCAAGTATCTAACCTATTCTAACTTTCTATTTCCTTATAAGCCTCTTCTTGTCTAAAAGGACAATCTTGCTACCACAGTATCATTGGCTGAGGGCAATGGGGTTGGGGAGATAATGTCAAGACCAGAATTGGAATTTCTGCCTTCACTTTCCCTTTCTTTTCTGAAAGTTCATCTGCTAGCCATCATTGATATTCACAGATATTCACTTCTTTCCTAGCAATTGAAGTGTTTTAGATGGGAAGACCTGACCCTGTCATCGTTTACAATCAAATAGAGTATAAATAAAAACTGTCAGTACAATAACAATAATATAAAGGTTCAGGTTACAAATGATCTGAATGACAGAAGAGGAGTCTGGACATTTAATCTGAGTGATCACCTGAACATATCAATTTAATTTTCTCAATTAAATTTAAATTTTTCAAATGTACCAATTGCATACCATTTTTATATTACTTTAGAGTGAGAACATGGTCAAATTATATTGAATTAATAGACTGAGTCATTACTGAGGAGCATAAAAACTGGATCTTGCAATATATCCAAAACATTACCAAAAAAGAAATGTAAAGGAAAGATAGGAGAGAATAAGAACCACAGAATACACCACATTTAGTAGCTTAAAATGGTTGGGATTGTATCTTATAGATGGTTACTTATCAAGTAGATCTGGAAGATTGTATTATCCTAACAAGCACAGGATCCTGGCCCTTATATTTTCCATAAAACCAAATTTGTTAGAGTAGGGTGGATATAAGAATGGAAAGTTAGGGTATTTTAACCACTAGGAACAAGAAGAGGGATAATCAGGGTAACAGCATATTCAATTTTATAGGTTCAATGATTCATCAAATGAGAATTTCTTTTATTATAGGGCAGCATCCTAGACAGCAAACAATTTAGGGAGTTGCTGGAAGGTTTCACATTTCTTCATCTTCCTTCTCCTAGTGTTCTTTTCAAATATAACCCAGAGCCATTCTGGAAAGTAAAACGATTTCAAATTCCATAGTCTAGCAGTTAGGAATCATTCTCAAATATTCAGGTCAAATCTCAATTCTATTTTTAATGAATTAGAAATTATATTAGAGGAGGTCATGTAATAACCCCTGACTGCATCTACTTGGCTTCATATCACACTGAGGAACGCTGAAGTAATGTGGAAAGTTAATTGTGCCCTCTATCTGCTGCGTTACTATGGTGCTGAAATCCAGTATCACTGCTGAATGAAGAGAAATTATTTGTGTGCTGCAATATGATAGACAGGGCCAACAGAACATAAGAGCAGAATAATTGAATTGCTATAATTTTCTATTTAATAGCATAAATTTTGAGGGAGCTGATATATTTTGAGATCTTGTCAGGAACAGATTTCCAATATTAAAGCCAAAACAAATCCATGTGCATATGAAATAACATTAGGGAAAGGTAATCAAGGAATTTTCACATAGTTTGAACACTAGTATGTCCTCTTTTTATCATATACTGCCAATAAATGATATAATTCAGATGAAATATTCTAAAGTGTCTGGTATGTGTATGCCGTCTCTTCTTGTATTTTCAAGGAAGGAATCATATTTGTATTTCTGAATTTTTCCACTACTTACCCTAGTGTCTAGCAGAGTATTTAATAAAAAAAAAATTTTGACTGCTATATTTCAATATTTTTTTGTCCATGCATGATTTCTGCAAAGAGAATATTAACATTTCTGTTTTCATTGTCCTAACGCTTAGCAAAATAAAATGACACTGTGAGAGTAGAGGAAGCACTCTCTGAAGTTCCTACAAGATTCTGCTACAAACAGCTTTAAAATAATTTCTCAAATGGAATTCTAAAACGGCAGAGTCAACAAAACATCAGAGTGAAAATTTTCAATAACAAGTAAGGTAAGTAGAGGAAAAAATGGGAAGAAAAATGAGAGCAATATGGGAAAATCACAAAAAACAAATCAGGACATTGGTGAAGAGTCACAAAAAAACCAGATTGGGGAAAATGGAGGAGAAAAGACAGGCACACTGCTAGTCTCCTGATCTTCCCTCATATATAATAAGAAACAAACCTTTTAACAGAAATCTGATCTACAAAACCCAGAAAGAGAAACTAGGAGTAGAAGATGTACCTCAATGTTTGTCCCCCTGGATCATGGGCAGGCTGGGTGCAGAAGGTGGACTCTGTTGGGAACACAGGACAGGGTCAGAGCCTGAGAGCATCACTAGTATGATTGCTGGGGCAGGGGAGATCCTGAGACCCTGAAAGAGTGACCAGTCTGATCAGCGACAGGGTGGGGGGCAGTCGGAGAGCTTGACTAACATGATTAGTGGGGCAGACCGGAGCCTGAACACCTAAAAGCAAGGCAAGCCTGATCTGCCACAGGGGGTGAGCCAACCAGGGAGCAGAAGCATTGGTTGAGGCACTGATGGTCTGGGGTTTGCCTGTAGAGCTGGAGAGAAAGTTCCAGTGCAGGAGAACTGTAGTCATACCTTCATTTCAGCTGAAGTCTCTTCCCAGAACAAACACAATTACATCCCACCTCTGCTCCAGGCAGGTGGGAGCAGCAGACCTCCCTCAGCTGTGAATAGGGAGAGCACTTACCTTGTCCTAGTGCAAAACCCACCATTGGTCAAAGATAAAAATTATCAACAGCTTCATCCAGCCCCTCCAGGCTAAGGGAGAGGGCCTCAAATTAAGGTCACAGAAAGCAACTGTCCAACTGGACAACCCACTTGGAGTTACCAAAGCCAGTGAGTAAAACCTCTAGAGATCTCAACGCCAAACCTCTGTGAATCAGGCCCTAGTCAACATAAGATCTCAGGAAAATGAAGAAATGTCAGAGAAAAGGAGGCTCCATAGAAAAATTCCTAGAAGGAAAAGACCTTAACTCAGAGAGACCTAGAACCACTGTAAATTCATATTGAGAAATAAAAAGTCAAGAATTTCCAGGGATTCAATGGAAAAGAGTGCACAAAAAGGTGGCTTATCCTTACCATATGTAAAATTATATTCTAAAGCATCAGTCATCAAAACTGGCTGGTATTTGCTAGGAAAAAAAGAGTGGTGGATCAGTGGAATAGATTAGGTGCAATAGCAAGAATTGATTATAGTAATATACTGTTGGAATAAACCCAAAGAGTCTAGCTAGTGGGATAAAAACTCTGTCTTTGATAAAACTGTTGAGAAAATTAGAAGTTAGTATGGAAGAAACTTAGATCAGACCAACACCTCACACCCTATACCCAGATCAGATCAAAATGAACACAGGATTTAGACATAAAAACATTATTATAAGCACACTTGAAGATCAAGGAGAAGTAAACAAGTCAGATCTATGGAAAGGGAAGCAGTTTATGACTAAGGAAGAGATGGAGAACATCATTAAAAACAAACCAGATAATTTTCATTACATTAAATTGACAGGCTTTTGCACAGATAAAACCACTATAAGCAAGATCAAGAGGAATGCAGTAATTTGAGAAATAATTTTACAACTATTATTTCTGATAAAGGACTCATTTCTAAAATATACAGAAAACTGAGTCAAATTTCCAAAAACAAAAGCTATTCCCCAATTGACAAATGTTCAACAGATATGCAAAGGTAATTTACACATGAAGAAATCAAAGAGATCCTTAGTCATATGAAAAATTGCTCTAAATCATTACTTATTAGAGAAACGAAAATTAAAGCATCTCTTAGATACCACCTCACACCTCTCAGACTGACCAGTATGACCAGAAAGGACAATGATCAATGTTGGAAGGGATGTGGGAAATCTGGGACACTAATAAATTGTTGGTGGAGCTGTGAACTCCTCCAAACTTTCTGATCAGAAACTTGGAATTCCACCCAAAAGGAAACAAAAATGTGCAGACCTTTTGATCCAACAGTACCACAGTGCCACTACTGGCTCTATACCCTGAAGAGATTATGAGAAAGGGTAAAAACATCACTTGTACAAAAATATTCATAGCAACCCTGTTTGTGGTGGCAAAGAATTGGAAATTAAGTGAATGTTCTTCAATTGTTCAATTGAGGAATGGTTTAACAAACTGTGGTATATATACACACACACACATATATATATATATATATATATATATATACATATATGTATATATGTATATATCCATATATGTATATATATCACAGAACTCTATTGTTTTATTACAAACCAGGAGGGGTGGCAATTCAGGGAAGCTTGGACAGATTTGCATGAACTGATGCTGAGTGAGATAAGCAGAACCAGAAAAAAACTGCACACCCTAACAGCAACATGATGAACTTGCTCATTCTATCAGTGCAATAATCAGGGACAATTTGGGGGTATCTGCACTGGGGAATACCATCTGTATCCAGAGAAAGAATCATGGAGTTTGAACAAAGACCAAAGACTACTCCCTTTTATTTAGGATAAAAAAACCCATTATCTTACTATGTAATTTTGCTATTATACTTAATTTTTCTTCCTAAAGGATATGATTCTCTCTCATCATATTCAACTTAGATCAATATATACCATGGAAACATTGTGAAGACTAACAGACTTCCTTCTGGGGGGTGGGGAGATTGGGGGAAGAATTGCAAAACTCAAAATAAATAAAATCTTAAAAAGAAAAAAAAATCCAAAAAAACCCAGACTGTTCCAAATTGCAAAAGACCTATAAAAAGTCATTGAGAAGAAGATTTTAAAAGGTATAATTGATCAAATGAAAAAAAGAGGTACTGAAGTTCAATGAAGAACATAAATTCTCAGAGTATAGAATTCAGCAAAGAGGAAACATGACTTTGTGAAAAGTCAAGGAATAACAAAATAAAACCAAAAGAATGAAAAATTAGAAGATAATATGAAATAACTCATTTGTACATCAACTGAACTGTAAAAGAGTTTCAGGAGAGATTATTTAAAGATTATTGGACTACCCGAAAGCCAAGGCCAAAAAAGAACCTAGATATCCTTTTTCAAGAAATTATTAAGGAAAGCAGTTTGATATTCTAGAAGCAGAGGGTAAAATAATTGAAACAATCCACTGACTAGCACCTGAAAGAGAAGTCAAACGATCAGTAACCAAATTCCTCAGTTGGGAGAAAATATTACAAGGAACCATTAAGAAACTATTCAATTATCATGGAGCCACAGCCAGGATCACACAAGATATGGCAACCACTATATTATGGGCTCATAGGATTTGACATATGGTATATCAAAAGGCAAAAAGTTAGGATTACAACTGAGGATTAACTACTCAGAAAAATTGAACATATTCTTTAGGGGAAAAAAAAGATGGACATTAAATTAAATAGGATACTTTCAACCTTTCCTGATGGAAAATGTGATCTTCAGATATGCGATTCAATTGAAGCATAAATAGGTAAATTCGAAAAAGAAATCATCAGAAACTTAATGATATTGAACTGTTTGAATTCCTTCATGGGAAGATGATATTGCTCACTCATATAAACTTTCTCACTTATGAAGTCAGTTAATAGTACATGCAGACAGAGCACAGGTAGGAGTTGAATATAAATTGGTAATAAATTAAAAGGATGGAGTTAAGGTGTGAGGAATAAATGCATTAGGAGAAAGGGAAAGGGGGAGGTAGAATGGGGTAAATTATTTCACATAAAAAAGGAAAAGAGCTTTTGCAGTGGAGTGAATGGGGAGGCACTTGAGGGGGAGTGAGTGAGCCTTACTCTCAATGGAATGGACTCAGAGAGGGAATATCAGACACACTTAATTGAGTATCTTACCCATTAGGAAAGTGAGAGAGAAAGGGAATGGGAGAAATGGGGGGGGGTGTTAGAAGGGATGGTAGATTGTGGCATGAGGTAGTCAGAAACAAAACATTTTGAGGAGGAATAGGGTAAAAGGAGAGAGATAATAGAATAAATTGGTATGGGAGGAATAGGATGGAGGGAAATATGAAGAAAAATATTGAAACTAGTTCCTCTAATAAATACCTCATTTCTCAAATGTAGAGAACTGCATCAAATTTATGAAAATAAGAGCCACTCCTTAATTGATAAATAACCAAAATAAATCAATGCTATTTTTAGCCCTTATTAAAAAACATTCTAACTCACTATTGATTGGAGAAATGCAAATTAGAACAATTCTTAACTACCACCTTTTGGATTTACTAACAAGACAGAAAATGAAAATGACTATTGTTGCAGGGGGTGTAGGAAAATGAGATATTAATACACTGTTTAAGGAGTTGTGAAATGATTCAGTCATTCTGTAGAGCAATTTGGAACCATGCTAAAAGGGTTATAAAATCAATTATTTAACTTTTAAAAATCCTAATAATTTTGATTGATTATCAACTATGATGAACTTAGGTCTTCTCAGCAGTTCAGTGATAAAGGAAAATTCTAAAAGTCCTGTGATAAAAAATGTCATCTACATCCATAGGGGAAAAAATTGTAGTGTGAATGAAGACCAAAATATACTATTTTCACTTTTTAAAACTTGTTTTATGATTTTTCCTTTCCTTTTTGAGGTTTTTCCTTTATTCTTATACATTCACAACTTGACTAATATAGAAATATGTTAAACATGATTATACATGCATGACATATCTGATTACTCACTTTCCTGGGGAGGAGGGAGAGAAGGTAGGAATACATAGAACTCAAAAAGTTTACATAAACATGAATATTGAAAAGGGTCTTTACATATAATTCAAAAGAATTGAAAAAAATGAGACAGTCTCCCACATCCAGAGGAAAAAACTATAGAGTCTGAATATAGAGCAAAACATATTATTTTAAGTTTTTAAAATTTCTTTGTTGCTACTCTCTCTCATGTCCTCTTTTCCCCTTTTTGTTATGAGTATTCTTTAACATCATTATTAATATGGAAATATGTTAACATTATTTGTTTGCTGTCATTGGAGGGGGGTGAAGAGAAGAGAGAGTGGTAGAAAAATGTGGAACTCAAAATCTTACAATATGGTTGCATGTAATTGGAAAAATACCAATATAAAAATAAATAAAAATAATTTAAAAAGGAAAGATAACAAGTGAACTAATAAAACTAGAACTCAGCTTTCTAGAAAAAAATAAAATTTAAAGTAAAATTGGCTATCTTTTATATTTTTAAAGCATGTTTACAACATTCCAGATTTTGCATAATTTGGAGTACTACATTTTTCTCACTCCCTTCTTTCCTTCCCTGTACCCTTGACAGCAAGTAATCTGATATAGGTTATACATGTATACATATGTTATACATATTAGTCATTTTGGGAAAGAAGAATCAGAACAAAATGGAAATAGCCATGAGAAAGAAAAAATGCAAAACAGATTTTAAAAACTGAAAATAATATCTTTGGTCTCCATAATTCTTTCCCTGAATATGGATGGTATTTTCCATCATAAATCCTTTAGAATTGTCTTTTATCATTGTACTGCTTAAAAAAGCTAAGTTTACTTTAGTTGATCATCACACAATTTTGCTTTTCATGTGTACAGTATTCTGCAGGTTCTGTTCACTTCACTCAAGAACATTTCATGGCAATCTTTCCATGTTTTTGTAAGTCTGCTCATTTATGATTTTTTTTTAATACAGAACAATAGTATTCTGTCATTCATATACTATAATTTGTTCTTCCTTTCTTCAATAGTTTAATGTATCCCCTCAATTTTCAAATCTTTGCCACTATAAGTAGAGCTGCTAAAGACGTTTTTTTGTACTTATGGGACTATGATTCCAAGGGTTACCCTTGCGTCCTTGCTTTTCCAATAAAAAATGTGGGACAATCAACTAAAAAGGAAAAATTAAGCCAGAGAGATATTCTGATTTTGGTAGCTTCCCTTGCCTACATTTCTATAGGTGGCTTGACTGTCATTACTAGATCATGTTCTCAGCTTACTCTCATTCATCTGAAAGTACAGAGAGCTTTTATCCCTCCTCCTTATTAAATGTCCAACAGTAAGGGTTTTGTTTGCTTGTTTGTTTGTTTGTTTGTTTTTGTGAGGGGAGGTTCCAGTAATTTGCTGTCAGGAAAGTTGGGAAACTGAATTGCTTTCACTTGAATAGTCTTAGAAAGATTGTGAAGATTATCTGGCAACATAAAACACTGAACAATGAGGTTCTCTCTCTTGAGCTCTAATGCAGAAAGAGGAACACTAATGGTCTAGACATGTTGGAATGTTAAAGGTATGTTTGCCTAAAAGACTATTTTATGGAGAAGTCACATAAGGCACACCCTTATGCAGAGGTCAGAAGAAGTGATATAAGAATACTCTCAAGGTCTCTCTGAAGAGCTTTGGAATTGATTTTAAGAAATGGGAGACACTCACAGAAGACTACCTAGACTTGTATGCCTGCATCAAAGAAAGTGAGAGGTTCTATGATTAAAGCATAATTGCTGTAGCTCAAAGGAAATGTGGGATGTACAAATTTAGAAGCATTTCTCCATTTCTCCTCCAATTGTTCACATGGACTACTTGTGCCCACCCTTCCAAGACCCTATGGGTCTGATCAGCCACAGTGAGAGACTGTACATCGACCCCTAATGTAATGATGTTATTTACAAAGTAGATTTTAATAAATATCTTAATAAAATTATTTTAAAAACTTGTTATCAAGAAAACAGACCTAGATTTATACTTGACTATGACAGACATTTCCCTGAAATCTTTGCTCACTGAAAGAGATGCCTGACCTAGATTTGTTATTTGTTAGCCTAACTAATGAATCTATTAATTATACCCAGAGCTCTGTCTCTCAGAATTTCATTCACCACACATATATTTGTGTCCCTGATTCTTCTTCTACTCCTTCAGAATGGAAAGACCAAATTCTCTATAAAGGAGTTTCTGTTGTTCCAGACCCTCATAGAGCAATCACAAGTCCATTTGAGAATGTCTGCTACTGTTACACTTATTCCAATAATTGTATTTGTTCCATGGCTAGACCTCATGCCCTCTGCTATTTTGGGGAAATAGAGTTGATTCATGGTTTGGGGAACAGTAGACTTATCAAAGGAAAGACTACTAGGTATTTTCTCCTTTCTTTTTTCCCTCTTTCCCCCCCTTTAATCCTGTCTATTTAGAGGTTGAGACCCATAATTCAAAACTTTAAGAAGTAAAAGATTCATCCTCTCTACCCCATTTTTCCAAATAAAAGATGACAGTATTTTTAGTAAAGGTAAATATGTTTTTTCCCACATACGGAAAAAGGGCAAGTCCAAGATCAAATAGAAACTGCACTCTATCTTTTTGATACTCAAAATTAAGTATATCTCTGCACTTTTTCTTATTTTTTTCTTTTTGAGTTTTTCCCCCTCTTTGATTGATAGTTCTCTTGATATATCTGCATATTCTTTATATATTGAACTATGTCATTTGAATCTGGAGTCTAGGGAGTATAAATGAGATATGTGAAAATAAGAAAATATAAAATCAGTCAAAATGCACCTATGGGCAATGGGGCAAAAGAAAAAGGGGAAAATAAATATATGAACTGAAAGAAAATTTGCAAGTCAAGGTAGCAGCCTAAAACTATAGATTCAAAAAAAACACATCTAAGAAATCCATTCTTTGTGGACAGACACATCTATATTGCAAATAGTTTAACATATATAATTAAAATTATGAATCTATTTAGGACTGATACTAAATTATCATCTTGAAAAATCAATGACCATGAATAAGAAAGTAGTTGCTATGTGCATATCAATAAACTAGGAACTGGGAGAGAGATAAGGTTTGGTCAAAACCCCTTTCCCTGGACTACCTAGATGGTCTGCTAGTGCTTTGACCATAATTGAAATAACAATAACCATCTTGAGTAAGGGATTACATTTCCCAAGATACTTTGTCCAAAGCATAAATGTTTATCAGGGAAAATATACTTTGGTTCACAGGACATTGTCCATGTCTATGATACAGAAGAAGTATATAGGGAATTGATGAACTAAAACCTAAAAATTACAATTGCTGACATTTTAAAACACTTTAATGCTTTCAAGATATCTCATTTGGTCCTCACAAAACCCTGTCAATCTACTTCTAAATATATTGTTCGCCCTATTTCATATTATAAAACTAAAGGATGGATATGTTAATGAATTTACCCGCTATCACACACATTAATAAGCAACATGAAGAAGATTCTGACCAAGCCCTTATATGCCTTTAAATCCTCTTTTTTTCCCCTAATTGAATTATTTGCTGAGTTTGAGACTGTGTGGACCAGTAGCAATGCCTGGGATACATAGATTTTTTAGACAGTCATGATGCTCAAGCTAATGGAGCACCACAGGAATATAAAATTTCACAAATGTGCTAAATTAGATTTCTGGAGTTCTGCTAGTCCCTTGAGTAAATAAAGAAGCAATAATTTAGTCAGAAGGGTAGGATGTGGGGGTGTGGTCCTCTAACATTCAGTAAGTTGAATGTATACTGGTGCCATGGAGGCAGGACCTTTTATGTTCTTAACTGATCAAGAGTATTGAAGTGGGCTGAAAGAAGATCATGAGAACTGATTATTAAATTTTCATTACGAACACCTGACCTCAGAAACCAGTAAATTCTACTTATCAGGGTTTGTTTAGCAGTTTGTTGATTGTCTAAACTTAATAAAGGATGGACAAAAGGTGAACAATATAGTTTAAATTTTGGTGTGTATCTTCTATCCACTGTGTGTGCATATTTGTGTGTGTGTGTGTGTGTGTGTGTGTGTGTGTGTGTGTGTTTGAGTGTGTATAAATTGTTAAAAATTTATCAAGTGCCCTACCAGGAAGACTCTTAAACACTGCTAGACATACTCAGAAAGCTAAAAGCAGGGGAAGTAGAGTTTGAGCCTTACCTAATCACCCCATTGCCCACTTTCCCCAGACCAATCAAGTTCTGGCTTTGTAGCTTTACATCCTAAAGCATAAGAGGGTTGAGAGGACCCTAGTAGATTTTAATCCTACCAAAAATATTTTATTGAAAAATTTAATTATTTTTCTATAAACAAAGCAAAATAAATGTCTTAAAAACATACTTGAAAAAAAGCACTTCATTGGTAAAGATAGGGAAAAATTGTAAGAAAATAATTCTTGATGAGAAAAGTAAGAATTTAAAAGAAAAAAATAACTGAAAAACCAACCTGTTTTAAGTACCAGCTTAATCATTAATCTGTTGTATGACCTTGAACAAAGTCTCATTTAATTCATTTTTAAAATGAAGGGGATAAGAATGCATGAACTTTAATGTCTCTTCTAGCTCTACTATGTTGTGTTTTTGTTGATATTAATAATTATAACAAGTTTCATTTGTAGGGGTTCTTTTCAAAACACTTTCATATTCAGTTTCAGAATATAAAAATCGGAAATAATAATCTTTAAAATTCATTCAGTATACTTCTTCTGAGTTAAAATAAGATATAACTCTAGATAAATAGGTTTCTGTATATATCTCTATCTATCTATCTATCTATCTATCTATCTATCTATCTATCTGAAGTAATGACCCAATGTCTACCTTATCATTTTTTTGTTTCTTAAAACTTACTTTTAGTCTACTTTATTTGCTTTATTAATGCAAATCTTCAAATTTTTAAAAGGTAGCATTTTTAATTGTTTTGACATGTGTAGCATTGGGTAAGGATTTTTGAGTTTGGACTTCTGGTTGGACTAAAGAAATAATAATTTTAAAACAGATTCCAGTTGAACATAATTATAATGAGTGTTATATGACTTCTGGACTTCTTAACATCAAAAAACCCATCTATAATAATAGATGACTAATCATCCAATAACTTATTGAATTGTGGACAGAATGTTTTCCTCAATTATAAATTACATCCAAACAATTTCAGAAAAATATCATTAAACCAAATGAATGAAGGCTAATTTAATCTAATAGTTTTCCTTAATGTGAGAGTTCCTTCATGATCTAGTCCTTCATAATCCAGAGAGGCACACTGTTTTCTGTATGTTCAAAATATTCTACAAATTATCTATTTGATGTTCTAGGCATTTTATTCATAATTTTGCTCTTTTCTAACTGTAGCTCAAAATTCCCTATCAGTGAGTATCTTCCTTTTGTACCCATTACTTTTATATAATCCAATTCATATAACGGCATCTTAATCAAATAGGGATTGGATAAAATAACAACAGATTGTTTCTCTCATAAACCTTGGAAGAATTCTTTCACAACAAGTGCATACCTCATGGGAAATTCAATTCTCAGTCTTTGCATGGAATGGAATATTCACATGTAAGCAAGATGCATTTGCCCCTCAAATCTCATGGAGTGGATACTCAAATTTCTGGGGTTTTCTTTCTAATTTTGGTGTGACTTGTTCCTTACCAAGAGTTGTTTTCTGCTCTTTGTCAGCCCTCATTTCAACTGATTCTTGAGAGATGCTACTTTCTGTTGGTTGGTCACCAATTTCAGCTACTTACTTTTCACTGGTATACTAAGTAAAAGATGCTGAGGCTTTAAGTCTTTCCAACTTCTTTTTTTAACACTTTCTATCATTCACTGAGGGTGGTGGCGGCTATGATTTAGAAACCTTTCCCCTACACCAAAAAGCCTGCAACTTAATTAACTTTTTTCTTTGTCTCAACAACTGTGGTTCTATTTGCAGGATCAGTGCTTCAAAACTTTCCATTTATTGCTTGTTATGTGATCATTATTATATGGTCAGACAGAAGTTAAAAGCATCTTCAGTCAACCTTTTCAAGAACAGATATGAAGATTTCTAGATTTCTTAGCCAAGTGGTTCTACCAATAGTTATGGAGGTCACATAAGTCTTTTCTACCAGTTTTTTTTTCTTTTCAGATTTCATAACCTATTGTTTCTCTACAGCCAGGCTCCACATTTATTCTTCTCCTCCAATGCCTGGGAATCACACTTTCAAAATACTTGTTCTATTCTTTCCATTTCTGTCTTCTCTAGAATTTATTTTTTAAGCTTAAAAATAAAAATAACATTTTTTTTGGTTTATGCAGCAGATTTTCACTTTGAATTCAGAACACTGTTAATAATCTGAGTGATGAAGAGTTAAACACTTCACATTGCCACAAGATTTAGGGCTAGAAGAAAACTTGGAAATCAACGAGCAATAATTCCCTTTTTTATAGATGAGGAAAATAAGACCCATATTGTTGACAAGACTTGCCAATTTAACATAGGTAGCAAATAGTACTACAATATATACTTAGCCTAAATCGTTTATATTTGGAGGATATGGTTTTCCTCTTTGTCCTATCATGGGGAATAGTAGGATGCCCATAGGTATACCTCATTTAGCAACTCCTTGGATGATGAAGTCTGCTACTTCCATTAAAAGTGATTTGTAGGGGGCACAGTGAATAGAGCACCAGCCTTGGAGTCATGAGTACCTGAGTTCAAATCTGGCCTCAGACACTTAATAATTACCTAGCCATGTGGCCTTGGGCAAGCCACTTTACCCCATTGCCTTGCAAAAACTAAAAAAAAAATGTGATTTGTATCATACTTACTAACCAAGTAGCCACTGGAGACCATAATATGCAAATCAAACCCTTGATAGGAACCCTTCTCCTGACCTGGAGTTTTATTTTGAGACACTGCAAATAGTCTTCAGTAGTGCTTTAACTCCCTTCTTCTTTCTTCTCATCATCCAGTGTTCCCTAATCATGTGTCCATTGAAAACAAGCTCCCAAATGCACAAGAGTCCTTGAGGTGGGGCAAAAAAGTAGCCATATCCTGAATTATAACAATTAATTAATTTCAGAACTTTAAGGAAAGAACAGAAGACAAGAAGGATGCATTGTTCAATGTTTGTCATTTGAGTCTAGAAAATGAACTACAAAAAATTCCAAGCCCAAGTAACTGGAAAAATGAACTTTGTATCGACCTTTTTGATGAAGGAAATTTCCCAAAGCCATTGAGGATGCTAAACTGGGCTTTATGGCTCAGAACCTCCATTTAGTTCTTTTCAGACCTTTCTGCCCCAATTGGTTTCTGAGCAACTTTTATAGAAAAAAAGAGGTAAATCTTTAGATTACATCTATTTTCTACATTGCTCACAAGAATCCAATGCCAAAAGATATATCTAGATTATACATAATTTGAGAAAATTCACAATTGACAAAAAGGATGAAAGTATACCCTATCAGCCCGTTCTTAAAGTAATGACACTGAACTGCTTACTTTGATGGGTTCATTTACAAGATGATACAAAGGTTGCTTTTAAAAATTTCTGAATAATATATATTCTTTTCAAATTTCATGTCCTTCATCAACCAGCCAATCAAGTAATAATAATCATTTTTATTAATAGATAGAATTTACAGGATACTCTTAAGTTTAGTAAAGCACTTACAAAAGTTATCTCATTTGATACTCAACTTGGGAAGGTAGGTGATATTATTTAACTCCATTTTGTACTTGAGGAAACTGAGAAAAAAGAAAGTTGGGATTTGTCTAAAGTCCTACAGTAAGTAAATGTCTAAGGTAGGATTTGAATTCATTTCCCTGGCCTCAAGTTCAATGGCCTATTAGCTATTCACTTTTGGTTTTCTTATTGTTTTTCCTTCTTTCAATTTGATACACATAGTGGGGTTTTTTGCATTATTCCTGGTTTTAGATTTAGCTTGTGGAGGAGGAGGGGGAGGTAAAAGTCTAATTTACTTTGTTTAACATTTAGCCAAAATTACAAGATAAGTAATGATGGTAATAATGAATTTCAAGGTCAGGAAACCTTCTCTGAAAATAGTTTAGTCCTACAACCTTAATTTCATCATGAAACTGTCAACATTAATACCCTAGTTGATCCTAGAATATTGTCAGAGAAAATCAGTCTATTTCCTAGGAAATCAGAATTCTCCAGGATACATAACTATTCATGAGGCTAAGTCTAGGTCAATGTAATGTGAATAATTTGGAGAGAGGCTGGATTCATCCAAGGCTGTCTCAATGATGGGGTCAATAGTTCTGAAGCCTCTATACGTGTCCCAGCTATTCAGATCAGCCAAAGCAAATCACATGAGACAGAATGTTCTACCTGCATGTTTATAAACATGAACGGACTTTTTGTATAACAGGATTTCATTTCTTTGTCCATTATTTCAACAAATAAATAAGTGAGCATCTACCAAATAACTAGATATTTTCAAGAATATAAAGAATTTTATTATAAGTAATAAGAATAATTAGAATTTTTATATAGTTCTTAAAAGTTTTCCAAGTACTTCACAAGTATTATCTCATTTTACTATCTCATATAGCTTGCAAACTAGATGAGGAGACTAGGTATTTATATGTTTTTGTTTCTTTTAAGATAGCTAACAATATGAAAAGGATATAATCCATCAAATAAATAGTATAAACAATGAGTATATCACTAGAGCAAATAACAAATCTCTTTAAACAATTGCATTATTTGAATTAACTATATATTTTACATAATGAAATTATATGATTATGGTTATAAAATTTAGCAATATGAATCTGAATACATATGACAATTTAAGGAGATATTTTATTCACACTGCTTGACATATAGGTATATAAGAAAAGTATAATATTTTGGCAAAATTCAAAAAATTTTTCCTTTGAATTTTGTTTTCTGAGAATAAAAGCAAATTTGTTTTCTTCCTACAGGTTCTTAATATCACACTTGTCACAGGACTCCCCTGAAGAAAAATCCAATTTCATTCACATTGGATATCATTGGATTATATCAGTTACTTCATATTATCACTCTTAGAACTTGATGATTCCAAGACTCTGAAACTGAAAAGAGACCTTCATTGCATCCCTTTAGTTGGACTGAGACTAATAGAAGCCACTTCACTGGTAGTTTGGTTATTTTAATTAGAACCTAATTTAACAACAAAATTAAGTGATGTAAGCTAACTTATAAGAAATTTGTTTTAACCACTTTACAGATAAAGAAAGTTGGACCCTGAAATATTAGTAAGTTGTCTAAGGTCACACAGATGGTAAATGAAAGAAATGGAATTTGAATTCAGGTTTTCAATCTCCATTCCCATTTAATTACTCCCTAACCAAAATAGGGGAAATGAGAATGACCATAGTGGGATGTGAAATGAAACACTGTCTGACCATAGATGACAAAGCTTTTATTGTTTGAGAAAATGCTTGTAAGGGAGAGAAGATCCTACAAGAGACCAGAAATGGAGAGAGAGTTTTCAGGGGTTCAAAGGAGAATAGAAAAAGGATAAAATTATCTATTTTCTAGATGCTTTCAAGTAGGGAAAAGGAAAGTTAGGGAGATGACATCTGTAGAGATGATAAGCCAGGGAGCAAAGTGTTAGAAAAATCTGAAGTCTGCAGCTGCTGCTTAAAGCTGCCCTGGAACCATTATAGGCTGGTCCAGTCTCTGAAGGCATCTCCAAGTTCATCTAGAGTTTACTTTGCAAAGGATCACCGGTATGTCAAGCTGCTCTGGGCCTCAGAAATCCTTTTAATTGGCTTGTTGTTTAATTCCATTGTACTGCTCCCCTAAAAAGAAGACAATTTCCAACATATCTAACAAGTTATTATACTAATTACAGAACCCATGTCCACACCTTGTACCAGTAGTTCATGCATAATGACTGATTGTTTATTCAGTACAATAAAACTTTATTTGGTCCTTTAATAAAAATAAAGTTGGTTGAGAAGGTCTTAGCATCCACAGCATTAGTTAAGGCTGGCATCACTTGAAAAAGGTGGAAACAATATTCTATTTAAAGAAAAAGGCCAGGGAGACCAGGAAGCAAACCCAACTAAAGGAATATAAGTCTCATGTTTGAAAGACTCCGTTACCTGGGAAGTAAGGAGATAATTTGCTTGATATAGCACAATCCCTGAAGAAATAAGACCAATATATCCCCTATCATCTACAATATAAAATGAGAAAGTTGATGAACTACTTGCCTCACCTAGAGAAGAAAGAGAAAAGAAATAACCAAATGGAATATAAGTCTCTTCAGGACAGGAACTATATTACTCTATCTTTTTGTATCTCCCTGTAACAGTAGGGACTTCATACACACTTATTAATTTGTTTATTATGTAATAGAGATCACTTCTTTATTAACAGAGGATACATATAATGGTATTGTATTTGTTTTCCCATACGTTTTCTCAATTTATTTATAAATAAGGACAGAGATGAAGTCTTACAGAGCAAATTCATTGCCAAACAAAATAATCAACCTATTAGTCCTATAAAGATTAAGTATAATTATCCACTGAGAACAAAGTGCTAACCATCATAGGTAAAGTGAGTTAAACCACCACCGAGTTCCTGATACAAATGAAATGATAGGTTCCGGTCTTATCTTCTGTATTTCTCAATAGGTCACCTGAGGAAAGTACAGTTTTACTCTTCAGAAAATATTTGTGACTTTAAACTTAGATCACAAATAAATGAGTTAGGTCTCTGTCGCATATAGAAATTATTGTTTGTGAAAAACATATACTTATAATCAAAGGTGGAAAAAGCTTGATTAAAATAAATCCAAAATAGAAACAAGTAGCTTGGAAAACCAGAAGGTGTAGATAATAGGATTTAAAACAGTCCATCCCCTTGAATTTACAGATGAGTAATTTTCATGCAGATAGCATGATGTTAAAAAGAGAAACACTAGCCTTAACAGTGAAAGAACAGAGTTTGATGCTGGTTCCATGCTCTACTAAGTGCGTAACCTTGAGAAAGTCTTATCTGTTCTCTTAATGGTGGTGAATTTTGAGACTACCTAATAAAATATTTTTCTATATTAGATACCTAAATTATTCCTTCACAAAATCATATAGATTTGTATACTATAACAAATGCTGAACATATAGTCACGGGGCTGTGCCATCTCCTTCCTTTTTGATTTTTTGCTAAAATGATTAACTTTTCTAGCAGTTACCTAATGGCTACAATGAGAATTTTAGATTAGATCAAGGATTTTTAATTTGGGGTCCATGGAATTTCCAAAAACAGCAGGTGCATTTCAATATAATCAATGTTCTTTATACATCTATGTCATTTAAGAAGAAAAGAAGTATTTATTAGATGCCTATTATTTGCCAGATGCTTCATAAATATCTCATTTGAAATTCACAATAGCCTTTACTATAAAGCAGCAGTCATCAAAACTGCTGCCTGTTACTCGTTAAGGAATAGAGTAAAAGACCATTGAGTTAGGATAAATTCAAAAGGAACTGCATTAAATGACTGTAACAATCTTCTATTTGACAAACCCAAAGACATCAGCTTCTGGAGTAAGAACTCACTATTTGACAAAAAATTGTGGGGAAAAACTGGAAAATAGTATGATTAAAACTAGGCATAGATTCGCATCTCACAACCTATAACAAAATAAGGTAAAAATGGGTACAAGATTAAGACATTAAGAGTGATACAAAAGATAAATTAATAGATCAAAAGTACTCTATCATCAGATCTATGGAAAGGGGATATTACATTATAAACTGCAAAATGAATGATTTTGACTATATTAAATTAAAAAGGGGTTGCACTAATAAAATCAATGCTTCCAAAATTAGGAGAAAAGCAGAAAACCTTGAAACAATCTTCACAATTAGAAATTCTGATAAAGGTTTTATTTCTAAAATATATAGATAATTGTATCAAATTTGTAAGATCACAAGTCATTCCCCAATTGAAAAATGGTCAAAGGATATGAACAGATAGTTTCCAAAAGAAGAAATTAAAACTATATATAATCATATGAAAAATTGCTCCAAATCATTATTGATTGGAGAAATGCAAATTAAAACAACAGTGAGGTATGATCTCACACATATCAGACTGGTCAACATGAGAAAAAGGTAAAGTGATCAATGTTGGAGAGATTATGGGAGAACTGAGATATTGATACCTTGCTGGTAGAGCTGTGAATGGATTCAACCATTCTGGAGAACAATCCAGAATTATGCCCAAAGAGCAATAAAACTGTTCATTCTCTGATCCAGCAATTACAATTCTAGGTCTATATCCAGAAGAAATTATTTAAAAAAGGAAAATTCGGGTTGGCTAGGTGGCACAGTGGATAAAGCACCAGCCCTGGAGTCAGGAGTACCTGGGTTCAAATCCGGTCTCAGACACTTAATAATTACCTAGTTGTGTGGCCTTGGGCAAGCCACTTAACCCTGTTTGCCTTGCAAAAACCTAAATATATATATATATATATATATATACATATATAAAAGGAAAATTCCTACATGTTCCAAAATATTCATAGTAGCTCTTTTTGTAGTGGCAAAGAATTGGAAAGTGAGGGGATGTACATCAATTGGGGAATGGCTGAACAAGTTATGGTACGTGAATACTGTGGAATACTATTGTTCTATAAGAAACCATAAATGGTTGGACACTAGAGAAGCATGGAATAACTTATGGGATCTGATGCTGGGTGAAGGAAATAGAACCAAGAAAACAATGTACACATCAATAACAACACTGATAGATGAACAACCTTCATGGAAGCAGCTCCTCCCAGAAGTCCAGAGAGCTAGGACAACTGTGTTTGACTGTAGGCGATATTTTCCCCAACCAAAGGAGGAAAAACAAAACAAACAAAACAGGAGGGCACAGACACACACACACACACACACACACACACACACACACACACACACAGAGACACCCATCCGGAATCTAATGAACACTTTATAAAAATGATCTCTCATGTATCTCTTTCCCTTAACCCTAATCCCACATACTAAAAATTAGTAATTTGTAAACTTGTTTATCAAAATATTTATGTACAATGTTAGCCTGACTATTCCCTGCTGAGAGGAGGGGGTTGGGAAGGGAGGGTGGAAGGAAATTTTGTAACTTCAAAATATACATGTAAATCTGGATGAAACTCAATTAATTAATTAATTAAAAAAAAGGAAAAAAAAAGAAATTCACAATAGCTCATTTCATTTGGTTATCTCAGCAGTTCCCATGGATTTAATTATCCTATCTTGCTGAATCTCAAATAAATGCTTATCATGTCCTAACTGCTCTGTTGACTTGTATTTCCAACTGCCTTTCACTTATCTCAGTTTAGCTGACCTAGAACTCAACATGTCCAAATCTGAATTCAATCTTTCCTCCCAAATTCTTTCCCTGCTTCCAAATTTTCCCATTATCATTGAGGGAAGCATCTTCTCAGTCCTCCAGTCTCGCAGTCTTTTACCCATAGCTCTCGCTGTCTCTCACTTTCCATATTCATTCTATTACCTAAGCCTCTCAATTTTACCTTTGCAAATATGTCCCCCACCTCTCCATGATAACTCTGACAAATGGAACATCTGAAAAACAGCTCTCCTTTGATACTACAACCAAACTGTTGCACCATCTTAATTTTTTATGAATAATTTAAAATGCCACTACTTCTTCATCACCTCCAGGAAGAAACAAAAATTTCTCTTTGGTTTTCAAAGTCCTTCATAGCCTAGCATCTTGTTCCCCAATGATTCAGTCTTAGACCTTACAGCTGCCCATGTACTCTCTGATTGCTTCCTTACTATTCCATAAATAATATATGCCATCTTTCATCTCTAGGAATTTTCTCTAGCTGTTTGCCATGTTTAGAGTACTCTACTCATTTATTCCTTTCCTAATTTCCTTGGCTTCCTCCTTACATTTCAGATAAAATTCCATCTTCTTCCACTACAGTTAATTCTAGCATTAGTCCCTTTATTATTTCTTATTTAGACTGTATATACATTATTTTACACAGTCATTTGCACATTCTCCCTGTCATTATATTTTCATTTCTTCAATGGCAGGGAGTATCATTGACCTTTCTGTGAATTTCCAATTCTTGGTATTGTGCCCAACACATTGTAGGCTCTAAATAAGTACTCATTGACTGACTAGAAGAAAGTACTATCATTTACCCAATTTTATATTGGAAAACTCAGACAGAAATTAAGTGACATTTAATAAGTATGAGTCCACTTTGATCTCACATCTTCCTGACTCTAGGTCCAGTGTGCCATTACTGTGCCATCAAGTTGCCTTTAAAAACACAAGAAAGAGACTGGATTCATAGGCTTTGCCATTTCAACCAAGGGATTCATGACATGAAAAAACTTATAGAATCTGGGTTCCTTCTAGCTCTAGTGCCATGATCCCATGACCACCCAGTCTTTATAGAAGTGGGAAAATATTATTAACAATTATATCATTTAATTCTTATTTTAATAATTTACAAAAACATATGTAGTTTAAAATGAACAGCATTATGTGTTGCTGTTAAAACTATTTAACATGATCAAATGTTTCTGATCTCAGATAGGAAAATCTATTCTGAATTTATATACCTATTCAATGGGCTTTACTTTCTCTTCTTCCCCTTATCAACAGTCTATTGTATTTCTGTGAAAGACATTATTCAATGCCCTCTGGTGGGCACAATATGTAACCTGAATGGTCTTCCCCTACTAAACTTCCTAGGAAGAAGCACAGAATCTAAGTTTTGCCTCAGCTATCACTCTCTCATTTCTTAGGTAATACAATCCCTCCTTCACAACAATTCATATGATTAGATGAAATCAGCCCTTTTAAGTACATGTGGGCAGACACCAGAAGCAACAAACAGACATGTGTTACTGACTCATACAATAAAAATGATTATAATTACATTTATGATTTAAAGTGATGTCTATTTAATGACAATTCAGGGAGATATCTGCAAGGATTGATGACTTTGTAGATCTTATAAAACAGTTTTTCTACCACCTCTAAGTTAGTCCCTGTGAAGAATAACAGCTTTTTCTAAGCATCTTAACCAGTAAACAACTAGTAATATGGATATATTTACACACATTCATCCACATTGAAACAGATGGTAGATTTCAAGATTGAACAGATCCTCACTTGCTGCAAGTTTCCATAACAATGTCAACATAATAAAATGGGTATCTGCACACAATTCCTCTGTGTCTTAAGGTTTAAAGGGTGAAGGGAAATTTCATGTAGATCATGTAGTCTAGAATCTTTAATTTAGTTTTAGAAAGTTTTGTTAATTTTAACATTGTTTACTTTATTAAATTTTGAGTTCCAGATTCTCTCCTTTCATCCCATTCCAAATTTATACAGGGAGAAGGCAAGCAATAGAATATCAATTATATGTGTAAAATAGGCAAAAATATTTCCTTATTAGCTATACTGTAAAAAATAAGAAAGCAAGAAAATTGTATTTCACTTTGCACACAGAGTTCATCATTTCTTTCTCTCTGGAGGAGGCTAGCATTTTTTTTATTGTGAGTCTTTTGAATTATCTTAAATCATTGTATTGATTAGAATAATAAAGTCATTCATTACAACATTGCTGTTACTATTCAAAATGATCTTTGAGATGTTTACTCTTCAATTTGGATCAGTTCACAAAGGTCTTGCCCTTTTTTTCCTGAAGCCCTCCCTTTCATTATTTCTTATGGAAAAATAGCACTCCATAACAATTAAATGCCATAACTTGTTCATTCAGCCCTCAATTGATGAACATCCACTCAGTTTCCAATTATTTGACATTACAAAAAAGAACTGCTATAAATAATTTTATACATATAGATCCTTTTTCTATTTTCATTGATCTCTATGGGATAAAGACTTAGCAATGGAATGCCTAGATCAAACAGTAAGCATAGGTTTATAGCACTTTATATAGAATTCCATTTCGTTCTTCAGAATGGGTGGACCAGTTTACTACTCCACTATCAAGTGATCCAATATTCCTCATTCCCATTAGGTGTGAGGTGGAACCACAGAGGTGTTTTAATTTGCTTTCTCAAATCATTTATTTGTATCATTCTTTATGTGATTATAAATACCTTCTTCTGAACATAAATTTTGGCCATTTATCAATTGGGGAATGGCTTTTCTATATAAATTTTACTCATTTCCTTTTGTATTTTAGAAATGAGGTAATTATCACATAATTTATTTGAAATTACTTCATTGTCAATGGTAACTATTAGCAAAATATTATGTCTTTTAGTCTGTCATTGCATTTGCTTTGTACAAAATCATGATTGCTACTCATACTTTTCTGACATCAGCTAAAGCATTACAGATTCTGCTCTAGAATTTAGTCTTAACTCTATATATCTTTTTTTGTTTCAATTATGTTCTCTTGTACAAAACATACTGTTTGATTCTGATTTTTAATACTTACTGCTATCTGTTTCCACTTTTATGAGTTAGCTCATCTGATTCACAATCACAGATATGATTATTTTTTCCTCTTCATTCTATAATCTGTCCTTTTCTCTCTACGTGTCTCTCTTTCTCTGTTTCTCTATATCTCTATTGTCTCTGTCTCTCGCCCTCTCCCCTTCTCTCTCTTTCTCTCTTATCCTCCCTCAAAAACTGAGTTTGCTTTTGACTCCTTCCTCCCATAATCCACTGTCCTTTTTACCATTCCACTTCTTCCCCTAGTTCTCTCATCCCGTTCCACTCCTATTTTCCTTTGTGTGTGTATGTGTGTAAATGTGTGTTTGTGTATTCTTTCCTCTTAGAAGTATTTCTGATAAGATTATAGTTCAATTATTGCCTATTAGAACTACTACCTTAAGTCATCCTTGCAAACTTCTTTTATGTGAGAAAAATTTTCCTATTCTATTTCTCCCTTCCTTCTCCCAATGCATCTGTCCTTTTTATTATTCCATTCTAATTTTTTTTGGAGATCATCATAACATAATTGACTGAAATCCATTCTCTGTTCTACTGCAGTAATACTAATAAGGTTCTTAGGAGTTACATGTATCATCTTCTCATATAGGAATGTAAAGAGTTTAACATTTGAGTCCCTTATGATTTCTCTTTCATGTTTATCTTTTTATGCTTCAAATGAATCTTCTGTTTGAATGTCAGTCAGTATCCTGAAACAAGAAGCCCTTCATGAAAAAGATTAATTGTATACTAAATTTTATGTCCTATATACTAACTTCAGAGCAAATTGAAAATATTTGCACTATTTCAAAGAACATCCCTTTCTTGTCTCTTCCTCCAAAAAGTAGTGTTTCTGATCCAGTTCAGAGGCTATTTCTTATTCACATTTTGTCATCCTCTCAAATACAATTCTCACTTCTACCTGAATATTTCCTCATATTTGCGCATCTCTATACAGGTTGTATTTTTCCAGTAGATGTTAAAACCTTAGATATCTGGAACTCTTAAATTTTTGTCTTTCAAGCGCCTCTCAGTAAGCAGCTAGGTGTATGGGCATAGAACTGGCCCCAAACTAAGGAAAACTGGGTTTGTCTCATCTCTGTCACTAGTTATGTGATGATGATTAAAAGACACTGATTAAAGTTATTTGGATCTTTTATATTAATAGAAGAAAGAAAATACATATTGAGTCAAAAAATTGACTGTAGGAGAGAGATCTACCTTTGGGAAAGAGGATGGCATCTATGAATACAATTGTAGGTTGCAACCATTTCTTGTCCTTCTGAGCTGTTAACACAAACCCTATTCAAAAAGAATAAATATGAAGTATGTGATTAAAAAAAACCACTAAAAACTAAAAATTAAATTTCCTGTTTTTAAACTACTTTTTTATTATACAATATTTACTATAATCTAGCTCTGTAATTATACTGAATGTATCATACAAAAGACTTTCAATTAAAGCATATGGGTGAAGGGAATACTTAGTGTGCACATAAATTGAAAATCCTAACTTTTTCACTATTCCAAAGTCTAATGCTGAATTAAGTTAAAAATTTAATTCTTATTTTCAGATTTTGGAAGGTAGAAAATAAAATAAGAGAAAGAAATCACTAAGAAAGAATTTGCTGTTCAGTTCAACTAAGATAGTTGAACTCTTTTAAAAAAATAATTCAGTAGTTACAAGATGCAATACAACATTATAAATGAAGAGATAAATCAAAAACTAATAAAATCAGGGCTCAAGTCCTATTTATGATGTGCATTTTAGAGTTTTTTTGGTCAAGAAAATGGGGTTAAGTGACTTGGCCAAGATCACACAGCTAGGAAATCAGTAAATTACTGAATTCAGATTTGAACTCAGCATCTCCTGATGCTGGCCTACGGCCAGTACTCTGTTCACTGCACCACCTAGCTTCCCCTGATATATAGCCTCTAAGTGACTAGCTAAATTATTTAATCTGTCACTGCTCTAGGCAATATTAAAAATGAATTGTAGAAAAATTACCAATCTGAGAAAATGAAGGGAGTTTTATAATAAAGGAAGGGGGATTAAGGATTCCAGTGAAATCACATGACATTCTATATCCCATAAGAAATACCTGGAAAGTTCTCTGGCTACTTACATTTCTGTTTCCTCATATCTGATCTATTTTGGGGGGAGATACTTTATCTTTATACTTTATATACTTTATATATATATATACTATATATATATTTTATATATACTATATACTTTATATTTTTTATACTTTATACACTTATGTCTACATTCTGGAAAAAAAAGTGTATTGTATAGCTCTAAAGAGACCTTAAACTTAGCTTCCTTGTTATTTAAAGAATTCTAGAAAAGGGGCAGAGTAAAGGCAGGTACTTGGCTGAGTTCTTACATATTCCCCTCTAAACAACTTTTTAAAAACCTGAAAAGGAATTCTGGGGCAGCAGAACCAACAAAAGGATGGAGTGAAATAATTTTCCAGTATAAGACAACTGAGAAAACTGGCAGGAAAAGTCTGCCTCATTAGAGTGAGAATGGAGCACAAGCCAGTAGAGTCATATCCAGGTAAGTCAGCAACAGACCTAGGGGACAATTGAATTGGCAGTGATGACTTCTGAAACTCTAAGCACACAGATGGAGACAATTGATTAGAAATCAGCGGGGATCCTTTACTAGGACATTATTATATGACTCATCCACAGTTCCTGGTCTCAGTCTCCAGGGTGAGAAGGAGCGCTAGTCCATTAGAGCATGTAGTCCTAAAGGAATAGGAACCCTGGCCATAGTTTCACAGTGGAAAAGAATGCTTGTGGTTACTCAAAAACAAGAACATGGAAGAGCAGGGACCACACATCTCCTTACATCATGCCACCTTGAAAGAAATCAAAACAGGTGCAGCTAGGTGGTGCAGTGGATAGAGCACCAGCCCTGGAGTCAGGAGGATCTGAGTTCAAATCCAGTCTCAGACACTTAATAATTACCTAGCTGTGTGGCCCTGGGCAAGCCACTTAACCCCATTTGCCTTGCAAAAACCTAAAAAAATAAAATAACATAAATGAACATGTTGAGACTGTACAATTTAAAAGATAATGAAATAAAAACAACCTCTCTGCCATAGCTGGGAAAATAATAGCAAAAAAAAATTGAAGCTTGGGACAGTGTCCCCTCCATCCTGAAATGCAAAGCCCTATTTTAACATAATGTTAAAAAATAAGTTACAATGAGCAATTAACCAAAAAGGAAAAAAAAAAGAACCTGACCATACAAAATTTCTATGATGACAGAGAAGGTTATGCTACAAACTCAGAATGTTAAAAATTATTTTTACATTTAATTGAATTAAAATATTAAAAAAAATAAAGAATCTTAGAATTAGAAGGAAATAATAAAAAATAAAGGAAGTTAAGTTTTTTAGATAGACATTCAAATCTCAAGGTATGTCTCTCTCTTTTTTTAAATCCAATTTAATTTTTTCCAATATATTTATGGTTTTCAACATTCCTTTTCTGTAAGATTTTGAGTTCCACAGTTTTTTTTAAACTCTGCCCCTTCCTTCCCCAATCCATATCATAGCAAGTAATTTGATATACACTATACATGTATAATCATGTTGAATATATTTCCATTTTAGGAAAGGAGAATCAGAACAAAAGGAAAAATGAGCAAAAAAAAAACCCCAGAAGATCAGTTTTAAAAAAAGTCAAAATAGCATGATTTTGTCTGCATTCAGACTCCATAATTCTTTCTCTAAATGTGGATGGCATTTTCCATCACATAAACTAAACTCTCTTTATTATTATTCAAAGCATCCTAGAAATAGGTTTGGGATACCATGCTTTTTAGAAGACAAAAATAAAAATGCAGACAGCATACTATCAGAAAGGGAATCCTGAAAGATAAGACCATAACATTAAAATATTATTTTCATTAGTACATGAAAGTCATTTGAGTTCCAGATGTATGTTCTTAAAATCATCACCACTATCATAATCTTTTCATTTTCATCATTATTCACTTGCTCACTATAGATAGCATCTTAAGTTTTCCAAGGTCTTCTCCTCTCAGCAACCCTAGTGTTTGTCCCAGGGTTAGAAAATCACCAGCTGTTATAAGCAATAATAAACTGTTTCTATATTCTATCACAATGAGATCATTAATTGAAGAAAAATTATTCATATATTAAAGTTTTAGAGATAATTGATTTGTTTTATTTATAATAAGTTAAATAATACTACTTAAACACTGCATGGCTATGGAGAATCTATTAGGAATGTCCATATGCTATTAAGTATACTATAATAATTAAGGCCTTTGATACTCTATGCATCAAATTTCTTTAGTTCTTAACAGGAACATTTTTAATATCATATATTTGTGTTACATGTGATATTTTGGAAACTAAGCATCACATTTTGCTTAAAAAGTACTTGAGTTCATTCATAGTTTCTAATGGAAATTCCTTCTTTAAATTATAAGGTTTCATGCTTTCTTGTTGATTAGATACCAATCACTCTATATTTTACATTTTCCTTCATCAGTAATCTTTTTTTTTTCTTTTCAGAAGTCTGTTCCACTCTAAAAATGAAAAAGGGAAAATACATCAAATTCAGCAATTAGTAACCTTAGAGAAATGCAAGGGAGGAAAGGAATTCTGGCTAAAGTGAATTGAGTCTAGGATCTACAGTTTAATTCCCTACATACACACACACACACACACACACACACACACACACACACACACACACACACAAACATAAACACAAACACAGACACACACGGTACGATCACTGCTTTTCTGGTCTGTGTTCTTTTCTATAAGCCTGCATACTTTTTTTTGTTTGATTTTCATAATGGTCTTCTCTATTGAGTACATTTCCATGTATTTAATCTGGATTCATTCATTATCCATTTCTTGACCACTAATTGTGTTAGTGTGAATTTCCCTAAATTTCAATGCCCGGTAGAAAGCTGGGAAATAATCTTTACAACTAGGACTTCTGATAAAGTTCTCATTTCTAAAATATATAGAGAATTGCACAAAATTTGTAAGGTTAAAATTCATTCCCCAATTGATAAATGGTCAAAGGATGTGAATAGTTATTTTACAAAAGGAGAAATTAAAACTATATACAATCAGTATAAAAAAATGCTCCAAATCATTATTGATTGGAGAAATGCAATTTAAAACAACTCTGAGGTATCACCTCACACCTCTCAGATTAACTAATTTGAGAAAAAGGGAAAATGATCAATGTTGGAGAGATTGTGGGAGGATTAGTACATTGATGAATTGCTGGTGGAGTTGTGAACTAATCCAAACTTTCTGGAGAGCAATATGGAACTATGCCCAAAGAGCAATAAAACTGTTCATACCCTTTGACCTAGCAATTACAAATCTAGATCTGTACACCAAAGAAATCATAAAAAATGGAAAAAGTCCCACATGATCTAAAATAATCATAGCAGCTCTTTTTCTAATGGCAAAGAATTGGAAATTGAGGGGATGTCCATCAATTGGGGAATGGCTAAACAAGTTATGGTACAGAAATACTATGGAATACTATAAGAAACAAATAGTCAGATTCTAGAGAAGCATAGAATGAATTACAGGACGCTGAGCTAAGGGAGCAGAACCAAGAGAACAATGTACGCATTAACAACATTATGAGATGAACAACCTTAATGGAAACAGCTTCTCTCAGCAGTTCAGAAATCTAGGACCACACTAGGAGAACGGCTAAGGACAAAACAATCCCTATCCAAAGGAAGGAAGAAACAAAACAAAGCAAAAATAGTCTGCCAGAATCAGAGGAACACTACATTCACTTTAAAAATATATATATACACATATATATATATATATATATGTATATACACACACACACACACACATATATATATATGTATATATATACATATATATATATGTATATACACACACACACACACATATATATATATGTATATATATACATACATATATATATATATATATATATATATATATATATATATATATATATTGGGGTGTCTAGATGGCAGTGGATAGAGCACTGGCCTTGGAGTCAGGAGTACCTGAGTTCAAATCCAGCCTCAGACACTTAATAATTACCTAGCCATGTGACCTTGGGCAAGCTACTTAAACCCATAGCCTTAAAAATCTAATGTATATATATATATATATATATATATATATATATATATATATATATATATATATGTGTGTGTGTGTGTGTGTGTGTGTATGTATATATGTATATATGTATATATATATGTATTACTTATGTATTTCTTTCCCTTAATCCTAATTCCTCAGACTAAAAATGGCTAACCTTTATATAAACATGCTTAACACAAATGTGTAAATACAGTATTAACCTGTTTGCCTCTGAGGGGATAAGGGTGGAAGGAAATTTTGTAACTTAGAAATATGCAAAGGCATGTAGATGAATGTCAAAAAACTTTTATAACATGTATTTGGAAAAGCAAATCATCAATAAAAATGAAAAATAAAAAATAAAAATAAAGGAAAATGTCAATGTCCCCTTCTTTTCCAATGATATATTCTCTTAGTCCTATAGATCCCCTCCTAGTTCTCTACCAGCTACCAAAATTATCTTCACAGTGATGTAATGTCTAATGAATATAGAATTTATGCCACTTTTCTGGGTCTTAGAAGATTTTGCTCCCTTAAAGACCTACTAGAGGTTTACTTGTACATCCTTTTTTTTTCCTTCTTCTGTTAGCCCTTTTCACCATTTATTTTATATTAGATTAATATGTAACAAGATGTTAAGGAATGATTTTCATTTGTCTCTAAATCTCCAGCATCTAGTCCAATTATCTTCTACATAGTAAACAATAAATAAATGTTTGTTGATCATAACAAGATCATAGCGAAATCTTGAAGTGTAATAAGGAGAAATAAGGGCAAAAAATTCATTTTTTCTATTTTCACTGATGGTAGGAAAGACATTTTTTTAAGAAGAGAGTCCAGGTCTAGGAATTGATCGTAGAAAAAAGTTGTGAAGTGATTTACAATAACAATAAATATAATTCACTGTAGACCAGAGTTCAAAGTTTATGAGAGACACTTTGAAATTTTAGTGATACTTATGGATCTCCTCTCAGAATAATGCATTTAAACATAAAATAACATATATTTTATGAAAAGTAACCCTATTAAAATATAATTATCAATTTTTCAAAGATTCTTTGGAATAAATTTGATAATTTAAGTCAAATGGATGAATATTTGCAAAAATATAAGTTGCCCAGGTTAAATGAAGAGGAAATTAAATACCTAAATAAGCCTATGCCAGAAAAAGAAATTCAATAAGGCATTGTTGACATGTCCAAGGCCAGATGGATTCACAACTGAATTCTATCAAACATTTTAGGAACAATTGGGTCCAATTCTATATAAGCTTTGGAAAAATAAGTGAAGACATCTCTGTCTAACTCCTATGATACTAATATGTTGCTGATATCTAACTGAGGAAGGTAAAATATAGAAAGAAAATTATAGACCTATCTCCCTGATGCCTATTGATACAAAAATTTCAAATAAAATCTTAACAAAACAATTACAAGTTATCACTAGGATAATGCATTACGACCAAGTAGGATTTATCCCAGGAATGCTATGTTGGCACAATATTAGGAAAACTGTTAGCATAATTAATTATATAAATAACAAACATATCAGGAATCATATGATTATATCAATAGATGCTGAAAACGCTTTTGACAAAAAACAGCACCCATTCCTACTAAAAAACACTCGAAAGCATAGGGGAAAAAATGGATTATTCCTTAGAATAATAAGTAGTATCTGATGTGGCTAGGTGGCACAGTTGATAGAGCACCAGCCCTAGAGTCAAGAGTACCTGAGTCCAAATCCCGCCTCAGATACTTAATAATTATCTAGCTGTGTGGCCTTGGGTAAGCCACTTAACCCCCACTTGCCTTGAAAAAACTAAAAAAACTAAAATAAAAAAATAGCATATATGCAATGCTAATAGGCTAGAGGCATTTCTAATAAGATCTAGAGTGAAACAAGGATGGCCATTATCACCACCACTATTCAATATTGTATAAGAAATGTTAGCTTTAGCAATAAGAGAAGAAAAAGAAATTGAAGGAATTAGAATTGGGAAGGAAGAGACAAAACTTTCAGTCTTTGCAAATGAGAGGTGATGGCATACCTATCCAATCCCCCAAAAATCTTCTAAAATCTAATAGAAATAGGGCGGCTAGTTGGCATAGTGGATAAAGCACCGGCCTTAGAGTCAGGAGTATTTGGGTTCAAATCCGGTCTCAGACACTTAATAATTACCTAGCTGTGTGGCCTTGGGTAAGCCACTTAACCTCATTTGCTTTTCAAAAACCTAAAAAAAGTAATAGAAATAATTAGGAACTTTAGCAAAGTTACATGACAGAAAATACACACTCATAAATCCTCAAAATTCATATGTATACACACACACACACACACACACACACACACAGACACACAACTAGCAAGATGCAGCAGGAAGAGCTAGAAAGGGAATCTCATTCAAAGTAACTTCAGACAATTTAAAATACTTAGGAGTCTACCTGCCAAGGAAGACTCAGAAACTTTGAAAACAATTACAAAACACTTCTCACACAAATAAAATCAGATTTACATAACTGGGCAAATGTCAACTGCTCATGGATAGACCAAGTTAATATAATAAAAATGACAATTCTACTAAAATTAAACTACTTATTTAGTGCCCTACCAATCAAAATTCCAAAAAAAAAATGCTTTAATGAGGTAGAAAAAAAATGTAAGTAAATTCATATGGAAAAATTAAAAGTCAAGAATTTTTGGGAATTTAATGAAAAAAGTGAAAAAGAAGGTGGCTTAGCCCTACTAGATCTAAAGTTATATTATAAAGCATCAGTCATCAAAACCTTTCTGGTATTGGCTAAGAAATAGAATGATAGATCTATGGAATAGACTCAGTGCAATAGCAGGAAATAATTTTAGTAATCTGCTGTTTGATTAATCCAAAGAGTCTAGCTTTTGGGATAAAAACTCTCTCTTTGAAAAAACTGTTGGGAAAATTGGAAGTTAGTATGGAAGAAATTTGAGTAGACCAACACCTCACACCCTATACCAAGATAAGATCAAAATTGATACAAGATTTTGATAAAGACAGCAATATTACAAGCAAACTGAGTGATCAAGGAATAGTTTACCTATCAGATCTATAAAAGTGAAGCAGTTTATGACCAAGGAAAAGATGGAGAACATCATTAAAAACAAAGTGCATAATTTTGATTACATTAAATTAAAAAGCTTTGCACAGACAAAACCACTGTAACAAAGATAAAAGAATTGTACTAAATTGGGAAACAATTTTTGCAACCAATATTTCTGACAAAGGATTCATTTCTAAAATATATGGAGAACTGAGTTACATTTAAGAAAAAACAGCCATTCCCCAATTGACAAATAGTCAAGGTATATGCAAAGGCAATTTACAGATGTGGAAATCAAAGTGATCCATAGTCATATGAAAAATAGCTCTAAATCACTACCTGTTAGAGAAATGCAAATTAAAACTACTTCACACCTCTCAGACTGGTCAATATGACCAAAAAGGACAATGATGGATGTTGGAAGAGATGTGGGAAATCTGCGACACTAATACATTATTGGAGGAGCTATGAACTTATCCAAACTTTCTGGAGATCAATTTGGAATTATGCTCAAAGGGCAAAAAAATGGGCATATATTTTGATCCAGCAATAACAGTACTGGGTCTATACCCTGAAGAGATCATAAAAAAGGCTGAACATATCACTTATCCAAAATATACACAGAAGTCCTGCTTATGGTGGCAAAAAATTAGAAATTGAGTGAATGTCCATCAATTGGGGAAATGGCTGAAAAAATTTTGGTGTATGTATATTATGGACCACTATTGTTCTATTAGAAACCCAGAGGGATGGGAATTCAGGGAAGCCTGGAAGGATTTACATGAAATGAGCTAGATGAGCAGAATCAGAAGAACATTGTACACCCTAATAGCAGCATGTAGGTGTTGATCAATCTTAATGGACTTGCTCATTCCAACAGTGCAACAATCAGGCACAATTTGGGGGATCTGTGATGGAGAAAGCCATCTGTATCCAGAGAAAGAATTGTGGGGCTAGAACAAAGAATAAAGACTATTACCTTTAATTTAAACAAATCATTATCTTATTTAATTTTGCTCTCTCTTATGCATTATTTTTCCCTTAAGGAAATTATTTTTTCTCTCTCATCATATTCATCTTAGATCAATGCATAATATGAAAACAATATAAAGAGAAGCTAGATTAGGAGGTAAATTTTAAAATAACAAAAATTATAAATATATTAAACAAAAAAAGAATCTTTGGACTTGAAATCAGGAAAATCTAAATCTGGGTGATGCTTCATATCCTCACTACCTATGTAAACCTGGATAAACCATTTAATTTCTATTATTTTTTTCCAGTTTCCTGAATCTTAATCCTCTATAATATAAGGATAATAAACATACAAAATCTCAGGGTTGCTGTAAGATTAAATGAGATTAAAATTTGTGAAACATCTTATAAAGCTTAAAGTACTTTTTGGTTGATGCTGTCCTTCATTTTCAAAGAGGACAAATACAATATTATTATGTTTAGATCAAGGCACAGTATAATTAGGCTTTATCTTATCAGATCAATATGAACTTGAAAAGATCTATCATATGTGACACAAAAATGACCTATATGAACATTTGGAGTGAAGTTATCTCTTCATTTTTAGCATCTCAAATATCTTTTGAGTTCCAGCAATTCTACTTTGCTCAAAGAACACCAAGCCTTTTTTGATGTAGGTATGCCAGGCTGGGTGGTTCTGTGCCTGTGTCTCCCATGTCTTAAATTGATATCAAAGTTGTTCAGATAGCCATTGAGAGTGTGTTTGTATCACTTCTCTCCTCTTTGTGAGTTCTTGTCTTATGTCAGTTCTCCAAAAAATGTCTTTTAGGGCAACTATACATATGACATTTGAATACCATAGGCAGCCCATTGGAGCTGTGTTCTCTCCAATATAATTTGAATGTTTGTTTATTCAGCTCAAGAAAATACTTCAGAGTCTACTAACTTAATTTGCCAATCTTATTAAGACAATTCAAATGAAATTGATTGTTTCCTGGCATGGTGCTTGTATAATGTCCAGGTTTCACACACAAACTATGAGGTCAACACAATAGCTCTGTAGCCCTTAAGTCTGGTAAATAATCTAATAACTCTTCTCTCTGGCACTTTCCTTCAGAGCCTTGAAAAAAGAAAATTAAAAGTTGTAAAATTGTATGGATGATGTCTTTGACTCATGAATAAATTGGATTTAATTGAGGCAGAGTTGCACAAAGCCAGTGGTTGCATTCTACCTTCTAGAGTCATCAAAATCCAGTAGGAAGTCAAAAATTCAGATGACTGAAAGTGATATAAGATTCTAGATAAATATTAGCTATGTATATATGTTTATATACATATATACATGCAAATATATTTACTATTAATTTGCAAAATGCAGAAAAATCTTAAAACCTCAATAAAAATGTATAGTTTTATATTTGAAAAAGGATCCAAAGAGATTTAAAATTCAAGCAATCCAATTTTACAATATACTAAGAAGAGATCAAGGTTTAACCTCTCCCAATTAGCCAAGTTCCATCTATGGCCAAAATAAGAGAGCAGTAACTCAAGAAATTTGTTATGGAATTATATCATGGAAAGTCACAAAATGGTAAGAGAACAATAGGAATAATACCATATCCTTTCTTTTTGTGTTAATAAAATGGTTTGATTATAGGAACCAGAGAAAGAACTTGTAATTTGGGGAGAGTGGGAAGGATGACAAAAATATCTAGATTAGGGAGTGGAAGAACAGCAGCAGTTATATTTTAAACATTGTCACAGGAACAAACAAAGAAAACATCTGAACCTACAGCTCTCAGTTGAGAATTGAGACAAGAAAGCTGATCTTTTAAAAGAAAAAGAAAAAAAAATGCTATTGAGTTCATTAGAAATTCATGTCCTAAGCTAACATTTCCCCTGGAGTTTAATGGATTAAACCAACAATCACTACTAGAATTTTCCTAAAGGCCATGTCTGGAGGCCCATGAATGTATTCACAAGTGATTGTCATATCATTTCCAAATAATTGTTCCAATGGAGTGCTTCAGCTAGCCCCAGGCAAAAGTATGGGTGTAATCAGTGCATTCTGATTAAGAACTGACTTAAAGTGATGTTATTTTTTGCTCTTTTCTTGATTTTCCCCAGTCCTCTTTACTCATACATAATAAATGACTCAGAAGTCTTTTACTGTAAGTACAATAGAAAAATGAAAGGAATTCAGTTTTAAGACAATAAGTAGGACCACCAGGAAACTCTTATTCAACCAACTGGAAGAAGAAGGGGAAAAGTCCTTTCTCATCTCCTATAAAGATGTTTTCCTCCCAATATAAACCCAAACTGACTACTATTTTTTTTCATATACTTCTTTCATTTTCTGAGCTAGATTAGAAGACCAAGTTTAAAAAAAACTACAGCAACTATATCTTACAGTGGAAACAAGCAAAATGTCTTTTGTTATGTTTTGTTTTATTTTAAAAGCATAAGGTCTTAAACAGAATAGGTCCTTTGGAAATTGTGGAAAGAATCCTTGACATGAAGTCTAACAAAGATCTGGATTCAAATCTTACTACTCTGTCATCTGTAGCACATTCCTATTTAAAAGAGAGGGGTGCATTCTCATCTTCTTCCTGGGGTCAAGTGTAGTTATAATAGTTGCCCAGTATTTGACTTCATCTTGGTATTCTTTTTTGTTTGTGCTGTTATAGCTTGTGTATATATACATATAAATAAATATATATGCACACAGACACCGATAGATAGATAGATAGATATTCTTGTTTCTACTTCATTATTATAAATGCCTTTAATTATTTTTTTAATTACAAGGGAAGACTCATTTCCCCTTCTCACTTAATTGCCCATTTGCACCTCTGCCTGGTTTCAATTCTACTGAACAGGATGCTCCTGCTTTCCAACTTCCTTTTTTGTTTTGTCTTCCCATATTTGATTATAAAGTCCTTGAGGGCAGAGACTATATTTCTATTTTTATTTTTATTTGAATCATCAACACAGTATCTTCCATAGAGTAAACACATATATTTATTGAATTGAACTGAAATTCTAAAACAGTTCATGTAAATTTTCTTTCTTTTCTACCATCACAATGGAAAATTTCATAAAGCAGAACATGAAGAAAGACCAAATTTCTTAACTAAAGAATTTGGCCCTCAAGGAAACAATCAATTTATATAAATCTGAAGGAACCAACATCCAAAATAACAGGCTCCTTTCATTATTTATTTTTATCCAGGGATTAGTAGTGATAAGATGTTACCACATTTCATCCACCCAAGTGGAAATAAGAGAAAGCATCATCTCAAATTATGATATTGTTAGCCAGAAGCAAGCAAAATGTCACTGATCCGACCAGTTCATGTGACACCAACCTAAAACACAAAAGAGTGGATAAATTTCCACCCTTGAAGAACAGAGAAAATGAATTCTGTATTTGGGTATTTTATGAAAACAGAGCAATAAAACAAGTAACAAAAGAGAAAAGTCAAAACAATTATATCTTGTGAAAAACACACTGAAGTATGTGACAGAAGACATTGGATATTTTTAAAATAGAAAAAAAATAGATTGGGAGAGAGTAGAGATATTTCAAAAGTCTTAGTTTAGCTTGAACTTTCTCTAAGGAAGAAAGGAATAAAGTATTTATTTGGTGTCTACAATGTGTCTAGCATTTGACTAAACACTACAAATATTGTCTCTGGTAGTTAAATTGATTCTTTTTGACAGTTTGCAATATTTTCTCCTTTAGCTGATTCTGAAAGTTGACTGCAATATTCCTTGGAGTTTTTATTCTGAGTTCTCTTTCTGGGCGGTGAGCAATGGATTCTTTACAGGACCATTTTATCTTCTTGTCCAAGGTTATTAGGGCAGTTGTCCATGACAATTTCTTAAAAGATATTGTTCAGACTCTTTTCTTGATCATGTAGATCAATAATTCATAAATTATTATTCCTAGATCTACTTTCCAGGTCAATCATTTGTCCTTAGAGGTACTTTATGTTTTCTTCTACTTTTCAGTCTTTTGGTTTTGTTGGTGAAGTCTTGGAGTCTCATTAGTCATTAGTTTCCATTTTTCCCAATTTCAGTTTTTAGGGTTTTGTTTTCTTCAGTTAACTTTGGTGATTTCTTTACCAATTGATTAATTTTTCTTTTAAAGGAGTTGATCTAATTCCTTTTGGTCAATTTTACTTTTAAAGGCATTATTTTCTTCAACTATTTTTTAATAATTCTTTTGCATGACTAATTTTTCCCATTTTTTTCTTCATCTCAATTTTGGTTTTTAAAATCCTTCTTGAGCTCTTCCATGTATTTTGGGGTTTTTTTGAATTTGAAACCAATTTAAAAAATCTCTTTTGAGGCTTCACATGTAGGTATTTTTTCACTGTTTTCCTCTTCTGAGATACCATTTTTATTGACTCTATCAGAAAGTAGCTCTCTATTATTAGCAATTTGGACAATTTTCCTTTATTTTGATAGTTGAATTCTGTTCTTGGGGTAAAGGGTCACAGTCCCAAACTTTATGTGCTGGGATTGGAGGGTCTAGTCCCTAGTTTATCACTTGCCCATTGCATTTCAGATGTTAGCAATTTGTTTCCTATTGCAGCAGCATTCCTAGTACTCCAAACTGTCTTCCAAGCTGGGGTTAGGATCCTCACTCCTGGTCTGCTGTTCTGCTGGCTTGCTAAACCCAGACCTGAGCTATGCTGTGACTAAGACTCTCCCACTGGCTTTCAAACTCTCTTGCCTATTCTGGATTATAGTCCCTTTTTTTCATATAAGTCAGACCTTTACTAAAGTTTTTCCATGATATCTTGAGCTGACAACCTGTTTCATTCTATTATTTTATGAGTTCTGTCACTTTAGGGTCTGTTTAGAGGCTTCTTTTAAAATTATCTTGGGAAGACCTCCAGGAACTTCCAATCTTTGCACCACCATCTTGGTTCTGTCCCTAGAAGATGATGCTTAAAACTTTCAAAGTGATAATTTAAGTAACTTAAATAATACCAACATTGTTATTTAGTTGATCCAAATTATAGCATTTGGCAAAATGGTTTTAATTTTGCAATAACGTAAAAATCCTCTACTGCTACCTTCAACTTTCATACATGGTCCATCTTGGAAAAAACTTCAATATTTTTGCCATAAAAATATATTTGGGGATTTTATTTTGTTTTTTCATAGCATCTGTTTTTGGAAGGATATGTGACATTTTTATATGCCTTCGTTAACCAGAAAGGGTGTTTATTTGTAATTAACACTAGGATGCTAGAGTAACAGAAGAGAAAAATTTACACAATAAAAATTTTTAAATGTTCTTAAATAAGGAATAAATTAGTAAATGTCTCTGGACTATGCAGTAGAGTCTTCAGGTTGCTTACATTGTCATAAATTCAGAAATATTTTGAAATCATTCTTTCATGTTATCTCTTATGAGACATCCTGGTCCAAATCTTACACTGTCTTGCTTTGAAGTTGCTTTTTAAAAGATTGTTTCAGCATGTCTCTGACCTCCTGACTCATCCAGATGAGAAACTGTATCCTATGAGTCACCCTCAAATTGGAAGCTCTTGAAAATGTCACTTTAAGAAAAGAGATGAGAGATTTATAGAAAATTAGTTGTGTCCCAAAGGTACAGAAATAAAAATGAAAAGTAATAACAATAATAATAGTGATACCCTATACTAAACCTTATCGAGAGAGTTATTTGATGGAGGTTACAAAAGAAGAATGACTACAATGAATCTGATGTTAAAGTAATAGGCAAAAGAGAGGAGATGAGGTATATCTTTTAAGACACTATCAGCAGCCTGTATAAGAAATCCTAGAAACAATATATTTGATATGTCTTATATAAAATATTAAATAAGAACTAGTCATACAGCAAGAAAACAAATTTTAATTCTGACATGAATTCATACGGAAAAGGCATTGGAGATAACAAATTAGAGATGAGTTATCAATCTATATCCAGGATGGAAGTTTCATTTCATAAGTTCCCTATTCCAAAGAAAATAAAGATTAAAGAAAAGGATATTCCATTTGTCAAGGCATGACTTGGTATGTCTTTCTTTGATTTGATACAAATTTTGAAAGTCACAATGGTGGAAAACCCCATTAACCTGCAGCCAACCTGGTAATGAACATTTTCTACAGAATATGTTAGGTCTCTAGACAATTAATATACTTAATATATATGTGTCAGTAATATATATGTGCCAGACTATTATATTTACAAGTTGGTTGACTTTTTGAGAGCTTTTATTCTGTTGGCATTTTACAGATGATGAATTTAACCTCTCTTTAAAACATTTTCTAAAGAAAGTGGAAGAATCCATTATTTAAAATCTTGACTAATAGCTCTTCCAGGTATCAAAGACAATCTGTAGTTTCTTACTGAGAGAGGGAAGCTCAATACTGCTAATGACCCAAAGACCCGTGATCATCATCATGAAATAAGGAAAAACAGTTAAAGAAAAAAAAGTTCCTTAAATCATAAAGCTATTTCTCAATAATGAAGTATTCATTTTATTGAACATATTCTCTGGAAGTAGACTGTATAAATCATCATCACTATCATCATCATTATCATCATCGTCATCATCATCATCATCATCATCATCACTTGATGAGCTTTTTATAGTTTTCTTCCAAGCCTTTCTTAAGATGCTAGATGATTTTTCTTGTAGTATAGAATTTAATAATCTGTCTCATTGTTGCATAATCATAAAATACAAAGAGGACAGTCATCACCATCAGTATTTATTTTCTCTCTATCTGAAGCAAACTGCAGAATGCCTTTCAAATCTGGATAGACTGTAAGTTGAGATGCTAAATAATAACTTCATTTGCCTACTTTAGAAAAGTTTAAGGGAAGTTTAGATTCATCATCAGTAAAATGAGGCAAGCATTAACAAATACCCCGGGCTATGGTGAGAATGAATGATGAAAAATCACTACAAAGTATGCTGTTAGGAATGAAGGAATGTGAAGCTGTGAATAGGATGCATGATTCAGGGGAACAATGATAAAGATTAGGGGTACCACCTAACCCTCACAGGTAAGCCTTCTGCAGATGAAGAATTCAATCTAAGAAAGGAACAACTTTCCTTTGTCCCTTCAGAAATTTCTTATTGAACCTTAGAGGGTCAACAAATTAGAATGAGGCCAAATGAGTAAAAGGAGCACTCATATCCAGAAAAGTTTAAAGCAAACTCTCAGAGTCCAAGTAGTAATAATTTGGTAATCATGGAGTTCACACTGCAGATGGTTATTAAAAGTTGAGACATCTCACATACCCACAGAACCACAGCAGTACACAATATATTTAGGATGGTTTGGAAAGCCAATGGGAGAGAAAGAAATTACATTGATTTAGCAGATGTGTACTTGGCACTGAAAATACCCAAAAGAAAATGAGACTTATTTAATCTAAATTAAGAACTATCAACAGAGGGATGAAATGCATTTTAGAAGTGATCTGGTTCAATTAATTAAAATTGATTAGATTGCAATTAATGCAATGGAATAGGAGGGGCAGGGGAATATTGAGAGCATTCTATCCATAAATTCTATCAACCTTTTATGACATTAGCAAGCCAGAGGTGGAGGTCTTATACTTACAAAGAGGTCATTGAAGAGACAATCAAATAATCTTTTTTATGTGAGAGATTGGTTATAGAGCAGAAATCAAATAAGTCTAACATGTCATTTTCTCATGAACATGAATTGATGAGACATGTTCAGGTCAAAAGAGACGTGTGTCACTGTATAGCTGTGGCAGAAAACTGACATTTCTTAGGCTATGCTTCAAGATTTAAAGTGACATACTTTTATTTTCCACAGAGACAGCTGCTTACAATTCCCAGATGAAAACTGGCCCCAGCTGGCAAGTCTTAAATAAGGATGCAAATAGATAATAGCCACAGACTACTAAGTATGGTTGGCTAACCAGTAATCAAATTACTAGAGAGCTAAAACTTCATTTATATTGCCAGTCACACATTTACTGTTTTTTTAAACCATGGCCATGATTTCATTTTATATTAATAGTGTCATTTTCAATGTGTCATAAACCTGATTGTCAATCAGAGTATCTTTATCCCTTAAAGAGGGAGATGAAAATCATTTACAGGGGTATCTTAATGGGTTCACTAAATTGAGCATAACAATTTGTGATTGGATGTGACTTCTGTTGGTATTATTCAGTCATTTCAGTCAAGCCAACCCCTGTTGCACCATTTGGAGGTTTTTGACAGAGATACAGGAGGGGTTTATCTTTTCAATCTCCAGCTCATTTTACAGATGAGGAAACTGAGACAAACATGTTTGTGACTTGGCCAGGGTCACACAGTAAGTATCTGAGGCCAGATTTGAAGTCATGAAGATGAGCCTTCCTGATTCAAGGTGCATGATTGTAACCAATATATCACTGGATAGAGCTGGAGGTAGGAAAATACCACAGTAAACAAAAATAAATGATGGATAGAGACCACTCAAATATGGGAGCAAAGAGAACCGTTTATATAATAGTATATATTATATAATAATGGTGATAATGATAAGCCCAAGAACTAAACCTACATTTGACTTCATTACTAATTTTTATACAGAGAGAGACAAATTTAATTCAAAACAAAGAGATGGTCAAAAAGAGTCCTTCAAAATTTGCCAAATGCTTTGGCATTATTATCTCATTTATTCCTGACAATTACCCTGTGAGGTAGGAATTATCACATAAATTTTATAGATGATAATGGACTCAGGAGGTCGTGACCAATTGATGCTCACCCGTTGTATAAAGGGAAAGCAAAATCATATGGTGTTTTGAAACACAATCATTAAACTAGTAAATGGTGGTTGGATGGAGAAATGTAAATGCCTAAGGTCACCTTTTAGTGGACAACTATTAGGACTTGACATGAGGCTACAAATTGGACAAAAATGGCAAGGCGAAAAATCAATTCAGCAAATACTTATTAAGAGTAAGTTATAATATATGGATATATAGAGACAAAACACTTCGAATTATCTGAGATACAACTTTAAAGAGACTGACCTCATATCTGGTACTTTCCAATTCCTCTCTGTCATAAATTTTCAAATCATCGTCATGATAATTGCTCTTAAATTACTTGGTAGTGAAAAGAGGGAAAAAAGGGTAACTATAGAGCTCATTTGGGAGGTGACTTGTTTCCCTAAGTGATCCAGGTGGCAGAGAGATACAGGGTAACAGAAAATATGCCTAAGGATTGAAAAAGTTCATCCATGTGATCCTCAGCAGACATAGGGTAGAGACTGGAAGGATATTAACGAAAAGAAGGATGTTACGTTGCATAAAATGTATAATAAGGCAGATGCTCCAGTTTATTTTAAAGATCAGCTCCAATATCACTTTTCCCATTCCCACAGTTGCTATTATTACTTCATATCCAACTGATTACTATATTTTTATTTTGTGCATGATTTACATATGTTTTTTAAACTAACATATATATTAAGGGAGAAATGATTTTATTTTTCTCATATCACCAGCCCTTAGACCAAGGACATAGTAGACATTTCCTAAATGTTCACTGATTGAATGATTGAACTTTTCTCTAAGTATTCCTGAGATGGATGCAAGGCCCCTGTTTGAAACATTTTAGCAGCAAATGCTCTCTAAGCAGGTGACTGCAATAAACTTGTAGCCACGTCAGAAATATAAAATGCAATCAATACGTAAAATTTATTACAAAGGTAGGGAAGTAGTATAGTGGTTAGAGCATTGGATCTGAAGTCAGGAAGACCCAAGCTTAAATTTTGCTTCAGATACATATTATCTCTATGATAATGAGCAAATCACTTAAATCTCTATTATCACAGTTTCTTCATTTAAAAAAAATGTATAACATCAGCACCTACCTTCAGGGTTATTGTGAGGAATGAAATAATGAAATAATACTTGTAAAATGTTGAAGAGGGTTCCTAGCACATCATAATCACCATAAAAATGTTAACTATTATTGTTGTTGTTGGGGGGATAAAATAAATTAAAATCTTTTAGCCCTTTATCAATATTATATAATATTATTATTGATTGTTATTTCATAATAAAGTTTGCTGAAGGATATTTTCACAGGTATCTAATGAACACAAATACCAGCTAAATACTGGGACTACATGGTTTTCTTCAAAGAACTTCCACCATTCTAAGAGAAAGGTGTCTTGCTTTAGGTCTATAGATGTAATTTTTCATATACTTATACAAGATATAGCGAAATTCTCAGTTCATTTTATGCTGTAATGACTGAGATTACACTAAGAGTTTTAGGGTATTCAATGTATGTATAAGTTAAAATGTGTGGATGTGTTTGTGTTTGGTTGAAAGTCTCTGAAGTTTCAAACTGACTTTTAGAATAAAATAATTGGAAATACACATAAAATGATTATTTAAATATCAATTTATTGTATGTTTATGCATATATAATTTATTGATAATTATCCATATAGGAAATGTAGGGGCTAAAACAGAATTGGGACAACTCTGAATAAAGATGGGGGACCTTATGTAACAAATAGGCGTAAATTTTCATTAGCAGTTATTATATTATTTGTATTATATGTAGTATATACTATAAGTCTATCTTGTATTAGGCAAGGTCTGAATGTGGTAATTTGTGTATGTGTGTGTATGTGTGTGTATGTTTGTGAAGGAAGGGTTTGGGGGTGGTTAGTCTTGCCTCAATAATGAGAGATCAATATATCTGCTTACTTATTGCCAATTCTTCACTCAGTATTAGATGTGAAATAGAGTTGAATGTTTTAGAGCAAGGTCTTAGTTGTTTTGCAATGCTCTTCCCCCAACCCCCATCACCTCAAGATAGAAATAGATCAAATGACGTTATTTTCCCGGTGGGTGAGATCCACATCACTGACTATTATACTTAGAGGGAAAGTGCGCTTATAAGACATTACTAAAAGTCAAGTCATCTGCCATTGTCATAAATGCAAATGCTGAACCCGATGAACATTGCTTTATATTGCTGTTTGACAGATTTGGACACCCTATGTGGTCTGTTCAGCAGGGGGAAGCTGTGAGGCATGCACTGTTGGGTGGCTCAATGGGATGTCAAAAAGTTCTTGTCTATTTGAAAAAGTCCCCCAGAGTTGCCTGACTTCAAACATCTGTATCCTGAGTCATTGTATAACTGGTGAGAACATCTTTCTGTTTACAGAAATATTACAAAACACTTAAAATAAAAACGCATCTCTTGCCACTCACAAAATAGTTTTCATAGCAACTGTTATTGCATTTTATGAAAGTTACTTGTTTCTAAGATTTAGAGAATCTTAGAATAGCAAAGGACTCAGAGTTTATCTCGCCCACCCTCAATTCCTCATTGTCTCCATTTAGGGAATTATCTCATACCATTTCTAAGAGTCATATACCCAGACTTTGTCTCATCACTTTCAGTAAGGGAGGAATCTCACCTTTTTGGAGAGTAGATGCGTACAATTTTAACATAGTTATAATGATTATAAAATTGTTCTATTGGGTTGAAATGTATCTCCCTCTAATTCCCCCCCCCCCAAAGTCTTATTCCTGCCTTTTGTAATGAAGGACAATATGTGTAATCACTCTGTCACAGGATAAGGTTTCTAAAAACTGAATATAGTTTATATGTCCACATCCAATCCCAATTCTGTTTTTCACCAGGTCAAATATTCCCTACCTTCATATGGCAAGATTTCCAGACTTTTTTCCATTTTAGGCCATTTTCCTCTGATCACTAAATTTTCAAAGACTATCAGGTAGGTGATTTAGTATATTCCCCCTCCACCCCCCACCCCCAACCCATACAATAGAAGTAACTGAAAATCCCAAGAAATTTAAAGGAGGAAAATTCAGGCTTGCTATTAGAAAAGACTGATCAACAATAAGAATTATTCAAAAAAACAGAATGGACTACATTCAAAAGTAGTAGGTTTCTCCTTCAAATTGAAGTTTGAATGGCCTCTTATAAATTGTCTCATAGTGAGCATTACTTTTGAGGCACAGAGAAGACTAGGTAAGGGAATAAACATTTATGAAAAGCCTACTAGGTGCTAGACAGTCTTTACAAATATTTGATATTCATTTGATTCTCACAACAATCTTGAGTGGTAATTAATGTTATGATTCCCATTTTACAGATGAAGAGACTGAGGTCAACAAAAATATCATGGTTACACAACTAGTGAGTGACTGCAGTCATAATTGAACTCAGAAATTCCAGACTCCAGGAATAGAGTTCTATCTACTATGCCTCCTAAATAATTATGATTAGACTAGATGGTCACAGAGGTTCCTTTCAAATTAAACAAAAATATGATTCTATGATCTCATTCATGTCTAAAATGTTATGGGTGCCATATTTTCTAGGTGTTAGGTATTTGTAAGGCATATAACCCTATTTCTCTCTCTCTCTCTCTCTCTCTCTCTCTCTCTCTCTCTCTCTATATATATATATATATATATATATATGACACATATTTTATATATACATAGTCTCTAAATAAATAATAAAATTGTCATAGTAGTAATTTAATATGTCCTAGGAAAGAAGAAAAACAAAGACATCTTCAACTCATATAACATGGACAAGAATATATTCAGGTATCTCCAGGACACCATAGTAATAATTGACAACACATGAAATAGTAATGTCTAAATAATATAATAAAGATAATAAATTTTAAACTGAATACAAAATAGCATCAAATAAAAAGTATTGTTAAGTAAAGAAATTAATGTTCTGTACTAATTGACCCATAAAGCCACTTGATCCTATACTTTGTGGAGAAAAGGCAATCTATACTTTATAGATCTATCAAAATTATCTCCTCTAGAATATTTTCTCCTTTAATTTGTATAAAAGAAGAATACATTTTAAATAATTATACATAGACCCATTGAATGTGTGTGTGCGTATTCTTGTAACAGATGAAAAACTGAATCTACAAAAACACTACAGGAAGGAAAAATAAAATAAATAATTTCCATTGATTAGAAATAATAATACATTTTATCTGTGGCTAGATGAAGTAAATGCCTGTGTTCAACTTGGCAGAAGGGATGGAATAAGCATTGTAGTATATTAGAAAACAACAAAGCATCATTTTCCTATTCCATGCATTAAATATTATTAAAAAGCATTTGATCATTTGCTTATAATTAGAAATCAGGTGATTATTAAAGTCACATACCAGCTTGAATTCAATTTTTTAAATGGGAGAACATTAGACACAGTCTCTTCTATTTCTTTCATTTATCTTTCTTTTCACTCCTTCATTTCCTTCTTTCTATCTATCTCTATCTTCTTCCCCCCCCCATCCTTTTTCTTTTAACTATGAATTACTTCAAAGATAGTCTTTCTTAAAATTTTTTCAGGATTTAACACAGTTCTCAGCACACTGTAATTGCTTAATAAGTCTCTAATTCCCCTCCAAATTATTGTAGTTTAGTTAACACTTGAACTGCCCTCCCAGACCCAACTTTAGACTTTAATATTGTGTAATGGAAAGAGGGGATTGAATTTAAAATCAGGAAGACTTAAACTCCAACCTGACCCCAGTCAAAATCAATCACTTGATTTCTCCAAGTCTCAGGTTCCATATTTTGAACAGGGGGATGGTATATTGCATGGGATTTTAGTGACAACCAAAGGATATAATATTTTTAGAGTTTTAACAAATATTAAAAATATTTAAATGTGAATTGTTATTAAAATTCAGGTATTGACTGGAACAATGAAACCTCAGATTTCTTCTATGAATCTTTTGATTATTGAAGAGGAAACATTTACAGGATTAATCAGGGCCTCTGCATATAATTTTTAATTCAGGAACCATAATGTCACAAGATTTAGAGCTCTAAGAAAACGTGGACATTATTTAGTCTGACCCAGACTAATTTATATGTGAGAAAATGAGAGGCATAGACAGAGAAAGAGCAGAGTTCCTCAGTGGCAGAGCAGTCTAGATCTCTAGATCACACACACACACACACACACACACACACACACACACACACACACACACACACACAGTCTAGATCTCTAGATCCCCAAACTCTTAGTTCTATGCTAAGAAGATTAAAAAAATACTGAAAAAAATAACAACTTAAATACCAGATAGGATCAAATGGAAAAATGAGATCCAAAAAAGTCAATAAGGGTAACAATGTCTTTAAAAAACAGAAATGGCCAAATGGAAAAGGAGGTACAAAAAGTCACTGAAAAAACTAATTTCTTACCATCTAGAATTCAGCAAAGTGAAGTTCACTTTTTGAGAAATCAAGAAACAATTGAACAAAACTAGAACAAAATGTGAAATATCTCATTAGAAAAACAACTGAACTGGAAAATATATCCAGAAGACATAATTTAAAAATTATTGAACTACCTGTAAGTCCTAATCAAAAAAGGAGCCTAGACATCATCTTTCAAAAAATTATCAAGGAAATCTACCCTGATATTCAAGAAGCAGAAGGTAAAATAGAAATTGAAAGAATCCACAGATTACCTTCTGAAAGAGAACCTAAAATTAAAACCACCAAGAATATTATTTTTAAATTTCAGAGCTCCCAGGTCAGGCAGAAAATATTGCAAACAGAATAAAGCAATTAAATTACTGTGGAGCCATGTAAAATAATACAAGATCTAGCACCTTCTATATTAAGGGATCTTATGACTTGCAAAACTGAACATACTCTTTCAGGGGAAAAGATGGACATTCAATGAAATTGGGGACTTTCCAACTTTCTTGGTGAAAAGACCACGACTGAACAGAAAATTTGATCTTCAATTATGAGACTTAGTGGAAGCATTAAAAAGGTAAGCAGGAAAGGAAAATCATAAGGGAGTTAATGATGTGGAACTGCTCATATTCCTTTATGCTCACACACACACACACACACACACACACACACACACACACACACACACAGACACACACACAGAGCCTCATCCCAGCTTAAATTTTTGCCCTCTTCAGAAAATCTACTAGTGATTTAGGCAAGGTTAAAAAGGTCCCAAATCTTGAATGATTCTTCAGAAAATTGGACAGTTTCTTTATTTTCCTTTATGACTGTGTTTCACAGTGCCTAATAAGAAAGAGACTCAAAAAAGTTCACATGGTACAGTTCAGAATTACACTCAATAATTAATATATTTCCAAACTTCCAAATATTTGGTGCTACAATTAAACAAATCAACATCATTTTGTAAAAATTTAATGTAATGCTATCTATTTTGGTATTTGGAAATTGCAGCCACCAACACAAAAAGAATTTTTAAAGGGAAAAGGAAAAGGAAAAAAGAAAACAAGCCTCTTTTCTCAAAGAGAATGTCTGATCCTCTATAGAGTTTCCTGACTTCTTTCTATTGGGATGAAGGACCTAGGATTGTCTGGAAATCATCCTCAGCTTCTAGAAACTAAACTAACTTTGCTGGTTATTCGTTGCTGTCTCCATCTCCCAGGTCCCTGCATCCTGGGTTTAGTGGGATACCAAATGTTGGAACAATATTGAAACTGGGTTAAACGGAGGTCTCCTCACTTGAGTATTTTCATCACTCCAGAGTAGAGTTATATGAAGAGTCCAAAAAGACAAGTTACCTCTGACATAGACTGTACTCATACCTTTGTCGCTAGACCATTAGTCAGATGAAAATTATTATATTAAAACTCATCATAATAAGGCAAAGTGAATCAGTTCATCCGAGGAAACCTCTTGGAGATACCTTGAAGAAGAGAATAGGAATTCTACACACTTTAGGGTTGTTGGACCTTTGCTACTGAGATGCAGAATTTAAATATCTTTTATTTATGTGGATAACTGATTAGAATCAGCTTTTGTATGGGTGCTTTGATTAAAGAGCATTTTCATAAGAAAGAAAGGAGAGTAGTTTGAGTATTATAAAGTATTTATTATGTGGGCAGACACTATGCTGAGTACTTTACAATCACTAAATTACTTGATCCCTACAATAGCTCTGACTAATAGGTATTATTCTCATCCTCATTTTAGATATGGGAAAACTGAGGCAAAAAGAGTCTAAGGGAGCTACCCAGACTCATATAGCTGGATTTGAAACCAGATCTTCTTCACTCCAAGCCTAGAACTCTAATCATTGTGTCATCTCGAGTCTTTAGTCCAGTCCCTAACTACTTCTATTAAGGGTTTCAAACCCTAAGACTAGGTCATAAGAAATGGCCACTTTTAGTCTTCATGGTTACCTTGTGAATTCAGGAATATCCACTTCCTAAATGGTTGCCCAGCAGGAACTGATTTCCATAATAACTTCTTAGGGTGGGGTGGGCAGGAAGGTACCAGCAACAGAAATAATTTGCAGTTCAAAAACCTAAATAGTCAGAAGATTTAGAATCTGTGAGTGGATTTGAAAATATAAACCTGAAATAAAACCAGAAACTATAGAAGCACAATTTCAAAACACACTTCACAGTAATACAATCAGATTTCAATAATTGGAAAAATTTCAATTGTTCATGGCTGGACCAAGATAATATATTAAAAATTAAAATTCTACCTAAATTAAATAGTCTATTCAGTGCCATATAAGTCCACCAAAAATATTTTAGAAAGTTGGAAAAATTAGTAATAAAATTCATCTAGAGGAACAAAAGTTCAAAACTGTTTGGTACTGGCTAAGAAATAGAGTGGTAGATCAGACAAAATAACAATCAATGATTATAGTAAAATACCATTTCATAAATCCAAAGGCTCTGACTTCTGGGATAGGAATTTACTGTTTGAAAAAACTGCTGGAAAAACTAGAAAACTGGAAAATAGAATGGCAAAAATTAGGCATAGACCAACATCTCAAACCCAATACTAAGATAAGGTCAAACTACATTCAGGATTTAGACATGAAGTATAACACCATAAACTAAATAGGAGAACAAGCAATAGCTTATCTACCAAATCTATGGAGAGGGAAAGAGTTTATGACCAAACAAGAGATAGAGAACATTATAAAATACAAAATGAATAATTCTGATTACACCAAATTAAAAAGTTTTTGTAGAAATAAAACCAATTCATTCAAGATTAAAAGGAATGCAGAAAATGTAAAACAATCTTCACAAATAGAATTTCTGCTTAAGGACTCATTTCCAAAATATAGAGAGAGATAATTCATAAGACTACAAATTTATGAGACTACAAATCATTTCCCAACTAATAAATGGGCAAAGGATATATATATATATATATATATATATATATATATATATATATACATATATATATATGTATATATATATATTTATATATATATATATATATATCAGATGAAGAAATTAAAGCAATCTATAGTCATATAAAAATGCTCTAAATCATTATTGATTACAGAAAGGCAAATTAAAGCAATTCTGAGGTTCCACTTCATATCTTTCAGATTGGATAAGATAAGGGAAAATGATCAATATTGGAAAGGGTGTAGGAAAACTGGAACACTGATGCACCTCTGGTGAAGTTGTGAACTAATTCAACTTTCTGGAGAGCAATCTGGAACTATGTCCACTGGGCTATGTAACTTTGCATGCCGTAAATTCAGCCATACCACCACCTAGTCTGTATATTAAAGAGATAAAAAATGGGAAGAACCAAAATACAGATACAAAATAAAAAATATATTCATAGCAGCTCTTTTTGCAGTGGAAAAGAATTCAAAATTGAGGGGACGTCTATCAATAGGGGAATGGATGAACAATTGCAGTGTATGAATTTGATGAAGCAAATTGTTCTGTAATAAATCATGAGTGGGCAGACTTCAAAAAGTCCTGGAAAGACTTGCCTAAAATTATGCTGAGTGAAGCAGAAGCAAGAGAACATTGTACACATTAAAAGCAGCATTGTGAGATGATCAACTATGATAGACTTAGCTCCTCTTAGTGATCAAGGACAATTCTAAAAGACTTGTGATGAAAAATACCATCTGGGGCGGCTAGGTGGCACAGTGGATAGAGCACCGACCCTGGAGTCAGGAATACCTGAGTTCAAAATCTGGCCTCATACTGTTAATGATTACCTAGCTGTGTGGCCTTGGGCAAGCCATTTAACCCCATTGCCTTGCAAAGAAAAAGAAAAAGAAATAGAAAATGCCATGCAGAGAAAAAACAGTCTAAATGCAGACCAAATCACATTTTTTTTACTTTTTTTGAATTTGTTAATTTTTTCTTTTTCTCATTTTTTCTTTTCCATTAGTTTTGATTCTTCATTCTTAATATAACTAATATAGAAATGTGTTCAGTGTGATTATACATGTATAACCTCTCTCAGATTACATGCTGTAATTGGAGGGGAGGGAGGAAAGGCAGGGAGGTAGAAAAAGGTGAAACTAAAAAGGCTGTAAAAAGATGAATGCTGAAAACCATCTTTGCATGTAATTGTAAAAATAAAAGAAAGAAATACAAACCTGACATGAATGTGAGGTACTTGTTTTATAGTTCTAAAATGTTGATTTTTTTAACTACCTTGTAGCAAAGGAGGTGATCAATTATAATTTCATTATTAAATAAGTGTTGATTGCTCATGAAGTTTTTGTTTTAATTATTTTGAGGCAATTGAAAAGAAATAGTCATGATATTTTTGACATATATTTTAAACACTGAATACCTTAGACACAAGACATTTATGGACTTTAAGAATTTTCCTTGGCATGACTCAGATGATTGCAAATAAGTTAAAAGAGGAGGGCAGTAAGCATGAATACAAAAAAATTGTATCTCATTTGTGTTTCAATATAACTGGTTTCTTTTGAAATTTATGCATCTAAAAATGTTCTTCTGATAAGGAGTTCAAAGGCTTCACTAAACTGTCAAAGGAATTGCTGATGCATAAAATAATTAAAAATCCCTAATTGAGAATGTAAAAGAAAAATCTAAATCTCTTTTATTTCATGTCAGGTTTTCCCCATGATGGAGTATTCTGCATAAGTCCAGAACTAGAGTCTGTTTATGGATGACATCTAAATTGTCAAAAAGATTATTTGTTCTTTTAAGATTGTCAATTTGTCAAAAACGTATTCATATTGTAACCATGATCCAGAGGTCATGCTTAAAGTAACCTATGATTATCACAAAGTTAGTGTGGCATAGTAGACAGGCTGACCTTAGAGTCATAAATTTATAAATTCCTATCCTGAGTCACACACATGTCAGATTTTTTTTGTTGTTTTGTGTGTGTGTGTGTTTTTTAATATGGACAAGTTTCCTAGGCTCTTGGTAACTACCAGAAATTCCCTGATAAAATATCCTTACAAACCAGTCTCATTCACATATCCCTATAAAATGAGCTTTTAAAAACGGATCAAAAGATTTTTATACACAGAGTGATAAAAATACAGATGAAAGTATTCAAAACGTTAGATGTTTATTGTAATCTCTATTTGGGGAAAGCAACAGCTCACAAAGGAGAATGGTTCTTTGAGGGTTTCTATTGGATAGCCACAGTTCTTTCTCTAATGCAGAAAATGAAACCTTATATAATTGCAACCCCTACCTTAACTTGTCCACAATGTGATTATTTTCTACAGAAACAAAATCAATAAAACCATAGAACATGTTTATGAAGTTGATTTAGGACAATCTTGCCATGATAAAGGCCTACTGACCACACATAGTATTTTGAATTAAGACATATTCTGTTGTATTCCCTCAATGAAGAAGGATGAAGAAATTCAACAAATAATAATACAAGGAGAAAAAGGCACACTTTGTTTCTCTGACTTCATTCTATAGTATAATGTCATGTTGAGATAAGCGGTAGACAAGCTCAAAGTAATGGCTTGAGTTCTTGAAGTTACCTGCTTTTATAGCCTACTTTTAATTCAAGAAAATGTAATGTAGAAGAAGCCATCATCTTAGTAAAAGTAGTTGTTGTGGGAAGCCATTTATCCTCAGTTTTTTTTAATATTTGAGATTTAAAAAATAAAACTTATGCATAATTGAAGATATCTTTCCCTTCTCTCATTCAAGTTCTATTTATTTCTCATCTCTACCTTTCTGCCTCTTATCTCTTTCTTTTTCTCTAAACTTCTTGCCTTAATGACCTCTTTTATTGGATTTGAATTACAAGGATTTTCTTCCATTGCTTTTTGCCTTATATAAGCCAAATCTTATTTTTCAAAACTTAAATTTGTTTTCAGAATACATTTCTGGAAAGAATTACCAGTATTCATAAACAAGTGTATATTCATGCTTATACAAATTTAGTCATGTCTACAGATAAGAAAAGGATGAAAAAATCAAATAAAATGAAGAGAAAGTCCCAAATTCTATCTTAGTGTGAAGGAAGGATGGCATCCTGATATATCAATTAATAGCATAATGTGAATTCTTATTTTCTTGGAAAATTTTGGAATATAAATCACTTATTTTTGTGAAATTTCTTTTAAATGACCTATGATGTCTATTTTGAGAGAACAATAAAATTAAAATTAAAGTCACCATGATATTACCTTATTAATCTATGGTGAGGAAACAATGTTTGTTTGTGGGGAGAAAAACAAATCAGTCTCATGCCTCAAGTTGCTTATAATCTTCTTCAGAGAAATAATATGTTAGTCAATATGACGTGTCTATATACAGAATGAATAAGAAATAGTTTTGATATGAGGCCATGAACAAATGGGATCAAGAAAGTACTAGTGTGGGAAATATATAAGTGACATTTTTAAATGTTTCCTAAAAATCATTTCTGAAATTCTGAAATCATTATATAATTTGAATTCTTTTTTTGCCATTGCCTCTCCATTACAAAATTAGTCTAATCCAACTAATATATATATATATATATATATATATATATATATATATATATATATATATATATATACTTAATGAAAAACCTGATTCATAGGAGGTCTTGTGTTAAATGTTAAAAAGGATATTTAAAAAAAAACAAACAATTTTGTCTGTCCACAAGAAAGTTACATTATAATATGGCAATGTATAAATAACAGGTTAATAATCATTTTAGATGAATTTATTGATTTAATTAATCAGTTAATTGATTTAATATTTCCTGGTATAAAAATATTTCCTCCATATTCCCTCCATAAAAATCCATCCTCATTTATCCATCAAATGCTATAGTAATAAATGCCACTTTATATCTTCTCCTAGAGTGTATACAGTAAATATTTACTTATGTATGTATGTGTGAATGTTTTATGTATATTCATAAGTGTATATATGAATGAGTATATATATTTGCATATGTGTGTGCATGTGTGTATCCAAGACAATGAAATGGAGACTATCCTCTCAATCTTGTAATATTTCTTGGATTACAGTGTAGTTCCTGTTTTGAGCATGTTCTGTTATTGCTCATTCCAATTTTATGACTTTTATTTATTTATCTTATTGCCTAAATCAAAGAAAACATCATCACCATCATCTTCATCATTATCATTTTAAAACTAATTCCATTGATACAAGGTATATCTAAGTGACTAAGCATCCTCCATAGTGCAAGTCAGTACTTTATCACTTATTTAAGAAGTTTCCTAAAGGTACTGAGAGGCTCAATGAATTGTCCAGGATAATAGAGAGACAAGATGTTTTAGAGAAGATTTGAATCTTACCTTCCTAAATTAGTAAACAAGCTATAGGTATATACATATATATATGTGTGTGTGTGTGTGTGTGTGTGTGTGTGTGTGTGTGTGTGTGTGTATGCATATGTCTCTATCTCTCTCTCTCTCTCTCCCTCTCTCTCTCTCTCTCTCTCTCTCTCTCTCTATATATATATATATATATATATATATATATATATATATATATATCTCATGTCATATCACCTATCATATACAAGGTTCGTATAATGTATTTTATGCAATTTTCCCATTAAATAATTGTAATAAATGACATTTAATTAATAACATCATTCAATCATACCTTGGATCACTTGAAATTTAATTTTTTCTTTTTTCTTTACAAGTAGAGCAATCTGAAATGACCAAGTTGTAAATAATTTTTGTTCTTCAAATTATCTTATTTATAATCCTCTGTGTGTAATGTATATCACCTATCAAAATATAAACCATAAGAAATAACAGGTCCTTTTTTCCTATGAAAAATGACTACAAATTTCAAAATAAAAAGTCTTTTAATGGCATTTTTGACTATCATAAAAAGCTATAAATATCCAATACCTTATCTCAAACCATATAACAAAACTGTAATCTACCAGACAATTTAGGAACTTTTTATTAAATGACCATGTTGATCAGTGGGAAAAAGTAACAATAGGATGCCAACTATTTGGGCAAATTCTTTCTATTTAAAAAAATGATTGAGGAAAAACTGAAAAAATCTGGAAGAAAGTAGATGTAGAACATCTCATATAATTTACTAAGATGAGCTCCAAAAAAATAGATGAATTTAACATGAAGGGTGACAAAGTAAACAAATTAAGGCAACAAAAAAGAAATTATATTTCAGATCTATAGTGAGGGTAATCATCACCAAATAATAGAGGGAGAAATCATACTAGTTAAGAATGGACAATTCAGATGATAAGATTTTACATAAACCATACCAATGCACCTAAAATGATAAAATTAACAGATAACTTAAAACTATCTTTGTAGCATGATTTTTCTAATAAAAATCCCATTCTAAAATGCTAGGGATCATATTTATATTATAATAAGATCCAACCTTTCTAGAGAACAATATGTAACTATATCAAAAGAGCAATAAAACTGCTCATACCTTTAACCTAACAATTCCAATTTTAAGCCTATTCCCAGAAGAAATCATAAAAAATGGAAAAATTCTGTATGTTCCAGAATACTCATAACAGCTCTTTTTTGTAGAGGCAAAGAACTGGAATTTGACGGGATGCCCATCAATTGGGGAATGGCCAAAACAAATTATGGTACATGAATACTATAGAATATTATTGTTCTATAAGAAACCATAAATGGGCAGACTCTAGAGAAGCATCGAAATAGTTACTGAATCTGATGCTGAGCAAAGGGAGTAGAACCCAGAGAACATTGTACATTAACAATAACAATGTGAGATGAACTGCCTTTATAGAAGCAGTTCAGAGAGCTAGGACAAACCTATTAGACCGGCTATGGACAATACCATTCCCACCCCAGTAGAAGAAAAACAAAACAAACAAAACAAAATAAAAACCCTTCAGAATCTTATAAATACTTTATAGAAATCATCTCTTAAGGATCTTTTCCCTTAATCCTAATTCCTCATACCAAAAATGACTAATCTGTAAACATGGTTATCAAAAAGAAAAAAAGTGGTTAAAGGATATTGACAAGTAGTTTTTTTTAGAAGAAATACAATCACTAACTATATGAAAAATTCTCCAAATCACTAATAATTCAAAAAACACAAAATTAGACAACTCTGAAGTTCTACTTCACAACCATCAGATTAGCAAAATTGGCAAAATTGAAAAATACACAGTATTAGAGTAGCTATGGAAGAGTAAGCAATTTATATGTAGATTAATGCAGTGCTGGTGAACTATGAACTGATCTACCCTTTCTGGGAAGCAAATTAAAATTATATTCAAAATTTATTGAATTGATTGTTCTATTTCTTATCAATAACATTAGAAGTTTTATGGCCAAAGACATAAAAGACCACAGAGAAATGTATACATTCATTCATTAAATTATTTATAGCTCCTCTATGTATTGAATCATTGAACTGGAAACTAAAGCGGAACCCATCAATTAGAAAATGGCTAAATATATTATGGCATATTAAAGTGACAGAACACTATTGTATTATAAAAAAAATTTCAAAGAGGATTGTTGCAAGGAAACTTCCAAAGACTTGAATTAACTTAAGCAGAGGAAAGTGTGCCTAGCAAGTGCAATATTGTAAATATTGTAAAACTACACAGCTTTGGAAAACTTCATTATACCTATGAGAACAATTGCTAACTATATGTCTAAACAATTCATCAGAAAACATGTTACTCACCTTACCAAAGAGAAAAGAAACCTCAGGTAAAGCTTGATATATTTTTTTTGGATATTATCAATTCAAACATTATTTTGCTTGACTAGACACATTTGTTATAAGCTTTTTGGTTTTCTTTCTTTTTTTCTTATATAGGTAAATGAAAATATGATCATATACTAAATGAAAAAATATAAAAAGGAAAAAAATTCTCCCTAAAAATATCTGTACGAATTCATAGAAAATCTAAAGAAAAAAAATCTTGCAAAATGATACCCCCGAAATAATATAATCATGAAGAAAATATGCACAACTATAATTATGTAACATAAATGTAATAAAAGGAAAGAAAAAAAATAGCTGTTTCAGATTTCAGGCCAAGATGGTGAAGAGAAGATAGGCACTGTGCTATTTTCCTGGTTTTCCCTCATATATATAATATGAAACAAACCTCTTAAAAGACATTCGTTCAACAAAGCCCAGAAAAATAAAGCTAAGAGAAGAACATCTACCAATAAGGTTTGCCTCCAGGGATAAGGGGTGAGTCAGGGGTAGAGATCAGAGAGCTAGTGGGGGTGGGGTGAGAGCTGGACTGACCTAATATCTGCCCAGGAGGCAGTCTAGAGTCCCAGCAGGGCTGGAGGGCAACTTCCAACACAGAGACTTACTGAGTGTGGCTGGACAGCAGTTCAACTAGTCTGGAGGATCAAGGGCTCCATACTTTTATCAGAGTCCTTTTCCAAAAACAAACACAGTAACAGGCCCCCACCACCACCCCAGGCTCAGGCATGGCATCAGAACTCTCTCAGCTAAATAGGGAGATGAACATTTTCACCCCAGAGCCCAGCCCACATTATTGAAGAAAATAGTATCTAGCAGCACCACCTACCCCCTCCAGGCCTAGGGAGAGGGCCTCAAATCAAGGTCACAGACAATCAAGAGAAAGAAACCAGCATCCCCTACTGGCCAGCCGACTTAGAGTTACTAAGCCCAGTGAGCAAAGCCTCTAGGGATCTCACCACAAAATGTCTGTGAATTAACCTTCCCTGTCCCCCAATATAAGAATTTAGGAAAAGGATGTAATGCCACTGGAGTGGGGGTGCATTGAAAACCACCTAGAACACAAAGACCCTAACTCAGAGAGATCCACAACTTCTTAGGACAATATGATTTGAACTCCAGCCCAGAAAGACTTCCTTGAAGAACACAGGAAGAAATTTAAAAATCAATTGGAAAAATCAGGAAAAGAAGCCCAAGAGTAAACATCTTGCAACAAGAAAACAAATCTTTGGAAAATACATTTGGACAAATGTAAAAAAGACAATAACTCTCTCAAAACTTCAGCTGGACAAATGGAAAACTTATTCCAAAATAGAATTGACCAATTGGAAAAGGAGTTGCAAAAGATAAATGAAGAAAGTTCTAATCTAAAACAAAAAGAATGGAGTCTGTGGAAATAATGGCTTCAAAAATCTGTTAAAACCAAAAAAAAAATTAAAAAAATAGAATAAAATGTAAAATAGCTCATTGGGAAAACCACTGACCTCAAGAATAGAACCAGGAGAGACAACTTAAGAATCAATGGAGTCCATGAAAATGTTGAAGAGGAAAAAAATAAAGCCTGGACTCAATAATACAGAATTTAGTGATGGAAAATTGCCCTGACATCATGGAACCAGAGGGAAAAATATTTAGTGAACAAATACATCATCCCCTCCAGAAAGGGATCCCAAAATGAAAATGTCAAAGAATATTGTGGCTGAATTCCAAAACTATCAGATAATAGAGAAAATACTGCAAGCAGCCAGAAAGAAACAATTTAGATACCAAGGACCCACAGTAAGGATTACACAGGACCTGGCTTCATCAACCTTAAGGGATGGAAGGGCCAGGAAAGTGCCATTCTGAAAATCATGGGAGCTTGCAGTGCAGCCAAATATTCATTATCTGGCAAAACTGGGTCTTCTCTTCCAGGGGAAAAGATGGACATTTAATGAAATAGGAGACATCTGACTTTTCTTGATAAAAAAGACCAGAATTTGAACTTCAAATAGGAGACCCAAGAGATGTATGAAAAGGGGGAAAATGTAAAGAAAAAAAAATGCTATCCAATAAGATGCAACCGCCTGTATCCCTACCTGGGAGAAAAGATTCTAATAACTCTTGAGATTTATAACTCTACTAGAGAGAATATATTTAGCCAGAACTGCTGGAAACTCATGTTTTTTCTGTGACTCAGATAGAAAGATTTAAAAACAATATCTCCTTAAAAAGGGTGGCAGTAAAGAGATGGGAGGGTGGAGGAGAATGAATGGGGTAAATCTAATTACATTAAGAAGTTCAAATGATCTATTGCAATAGAGGGGAAGAAGGGAGGAGGTGAGAACAACCTGAATCTTACTCTCATCATCTTTGGCTTAATGTTAACATACATACACTTGCTTAATTTAAGAAACTTATATTACCTTTCATTTATTAAAAAAGGAAAAGAATTGGTGGAAGGAAAAGGGGAACTAAAAGTAGTAAGGGAAGGAAGAAGGAGCAAAGGGAAAGGGGAAAGAAAAGGAAGGGGGAGTTGATATAGGAGGGCAAACACACTAAAGGTGGTGGTATTCAGAAACAAAATACTGGGAAATATGGATAAAGGGAAAAGAGGAAAACAATACAAGCATGGGGAAGATAACATGGAAGGCAATAAAGAGTTATTAATTATAACTTTGAATATTAATGGGATGAACTCTCTTAAAACATAAGTGAATATCAGAGAGGATTAAAAACCAGCATACTACAATATGCTTTGAACAAGAAACTCATTTGAAGGAGAGAGATACATATAGAGTAAAGGTAAAAGGTTGGAGCAAAATATATTTTACATCAGTTGAAGTGAAAAAAGTAGGGGTAATAATCTTTATCTCTGACAAAGTAGCTGCAAAAATAGATATCGTTAAAAGAGATAAGGAAGGAAACTATATCCTCCTAAAAGGTACCATATACAATAAAGTAATTTTAATAAAAAAATATGTATACACCCAATGGTATAGCATCCCAATTTTTAGAGGGGAAGTTGAAGGAGTTATGGGAAGACATAGACAGCAAAACTCTAGTGGTGGCAGACCTCAACCCCCTAGTCTCAGATTCAGAAAAATCAAACCAAAAAAAAAAAATAAATAAATAAACAAGAAGGAAGTTAAAGAGGAAAATAAATTGTTAGAATACCTCAGCATGATAGACCTATGGAGTAAATTTAATGGGGATAGAAAGAAATATAATTTTTTTTCCTGTAATACATGGCAATTACAAAAAAATTGACCATGTACTAGGACATAAAATGCAAATGATCAATTTCAGAAAGACAGAAATAGTGAATACATCTTTCTTAGATCATAATGCAATGAAAATAAATGTAATATTTAGCCAGGGAGATATAGACCCAGAACTAATTGGAAACTAAATAACCTCATTTTAAAGAATGAGTGCATCAAGCAACAAATTATAGAAAAAAATATTTCATCCTAGATAATGGCAATAATGAAACAACATACCAAAAACTTATGGGATACACTCAAGGCATCTATCAGGGGATATATTATATCTCTAAATACTTATATGAATAAATTAGAGAAAGAGGAAATCAATGAACTAAATATGCAACTAATAAAATAGAGAAAGAACAAATTAACCCCCCCAATTAAATACCAAATTGGAGATTCTAAAATGTAAAAGATAAATTAATGCAATTGAGAGCAAGAAAAATATTGAACTAATAAAACCAAGAGCAAGTTTTATGAAAAAAAAATAAAATTGATAAACCTCTGGTCAATTTGGGTAAAAAAAAGAAAGAAGAAAACCAAATTGTTAGTATCATAAATGAAAAGGTGAATTTACCACCAATAAAGAGAAAATTAAAAGTAATAATTCAGAATTATTTTCCCCAACTCTATGCCAATAAATTTGATAACCTAAGTGAAATGAATGAATATTTACAAAATTAAAAGTTGCCCAGGCTAAATGATGAGGAAAATAAATATCTAAATAAATCTCAGAAAATATCTAAATCTATCTCAGAAAAAGAAATTCAATGAACCATTATTGAATTCCAGAAGAAAAAATCTCCAGGGCCAGATGGATTCACAAGTGAATTCTAGCAAACATTTAAGGAACAATTGGTTCCAATTCTATATAAATTATTTAGAAAAATAAGTGAAGATGGAACTCTGCCTAACTCTTTCTGTGACACAAATAGGGTGCTGATACCTACACCAGGAAGAGTTAAAACATAGAAAGAAAATTATAGATCTATCTTTCTGATGAATATAGATACAAAAATCTTAAATAAAAGCTTAGCAAAATGATTACAAGAAGTTACTACTCATATAATACATTATGAAGTAGGATTTATCTCAGAAAAGCAGGGTTGGATCAATAATAGGAAAATTTTTAGTATAATTAATTATATCAATAACAAACCTATCAGAAATTATGATTATATCAAGATGCTGAAAAAACTTTTGACGAAATCCAGTAGCCATTCTTACTAAAAACACTAGGGAGCAAAGGAATAAATGGATTGTTTCTTAAAATAATAATCAGTATCTATCTGTAACCATCCACAAGCATTATATGAAATGGGGATAGGCTACAGGCATTCCTAATAAGATCAGGGGTGAAACAAGGATGCCCATTATCACCACAATTATTCAATATTGTACTAGAAATCTTAGCTATAGCAATGAGAGAAGAAAATCAAATAGAAGGAATTAAAATTGGGAAGGAAGAGACAAAACTCTTACTCTTTGCAGATGACATGATGGTATATCTAGAAAATCCCAAAAATTCATCTAAAAACTAACATAAACAATTAGGAAATTTAGCAAAGTCTCATGATAGAAAATACACACTCAAATCCTCAATGTTTCTATATATGACTAGCAAGTTATAGCAGGAAGAGCTAGAAAGAGAAATCCCATTCAAAGTAACTTCAGACAATATAAAATACCTGGGAGTCTATTTGCCAAGGCAGACTCAGAAACTTTTTGGGAACAATTACAAAACACTTCTCACACAAATAAAAACATATTGAAATAATTGAACAAATATCAGCAGCTCATGGACAGGCTGAGCTAATATAATGAAAATGACAATTTTACTAAAATTAAACTGCTTATTTAGTGCCCTACCAATCAAAATTCCAAAAAATTACTTTAATGAGTCAGAAAAAAACTGTAAGTAAATTCATATGGACATATAAAATGTTGAGAATTTCCAAGGACTTAATGAAAACAAGTACAGAAGAAGGTGGCTTAGCCCTGCCAGATCTAAAATTATATTATAAATCACTAAAAACTGTCAGGTATTGGCTAAGAAATAGAATGCTAGATCAGTGGAATAGACACGGTGCAATAGCAGGCAATGATAATAGTAATAAACTCAAAAAGTCCAGCTATTTCAATAAAAACTCTCTCTTTGATTAAAAACTGTTGTGTAAACAGGAAGTCAGTATGCCAGAAATTTGGATTAGAGCAACACATCATACCTTATTTCAAAATAAGATCAAAATGGACACAGGATTTTGACATAAAAAACAATATTACAAACAAACTAGGAGATAGTTTACCTGTCAGATCTCTGGAAAGGGAAGCAGCTTATGACCAAGGAAAAATGGGGAGAACCATTAAAATCAAACTAAGTAATTTTGATTACATTAAATTAAAAAGCTTCTGCACAGACAAAACCACTGTAACTAAGATGAAAAAAAATGTAGTAAACTGGGAGACAATTTTTAAGTAGTGCTTCTGACAAAGGACTCATTTCTAAAATATACAGAGAACTGAGTCAAATTTTCAATAAAAATAAGCCATTCCCCAATTGACAAATGGTCAAAGGATATACAAAGGCAATTTACAGATGAGGAAATCAAAGCGATCCCTAGTTATATGAAAACTTGCTCTAAATCACTACTTATTAGATAAATGCAAATTAAAGCATTTCTGGGGTACACCTCATTCCTCTTAGACTGGCCAATATGACCAGAAAGGACAATGAAAATTTGTAAAATTCAAAATTAAATAAATAATTATTTTTTTAAATGTTAAATGCTGTTTAATCATCTCAAATGTTACCATTAATGAGCTAAGAAAATTTGCTCACCTCCCTCCTTTGACAGAATGGGAAACTATGAGTATAAATATGACATATTCTTAACTGACATTATAGTTAATTTTCATATAAATTTTTCTCTTTCATTTCAAATTATTTCATAAAAGACGATTAAATAGATAAGAAACATGAAAGGTATATTTTCTAAAATGATTTACTTAATTGTATCATTATGGAGCATCAAAATTGCCTAAATATTTTAAAATGTATCAGACTTTAAAAGCTTTATTTAACTTGTGCCCTGCATTAGGTCATTCTTTTTATTCATTCATCTACTTAAGAGATATATTTTTATGTTTATTGAATACCTATATTATCATATATAAATTTACATATGAGAGCAGCTAGGTGATGCACTGGATAGAACACCAGGCCTAGAGTTAGAAGGACCCATGTTCAAATGTGTCCTCAGACACTTAATAATTGCCTAGCTGTGTGCCCTTGGACAAGTCACTTAATCCCTTTGCCTTAAATAAAAATAAAAATAAAAAAGTAAAGTCTGTGGAATTGTGTGTTCTTCCTCTCTCCCATTTAAAAACAAAGGAAAAAAACTAATGTATGTATATATATATATATATATATATATATATATATATATACACACACACACACACACACACACACACACACACACACACACACAGAGATACATGATGATAATTAGGTTTGTCCTTTATTCTCAAAGAAGGGATGCGATGCCTTGACATATTCATGAATTGGATTTGAGTAACAGGTTATTGGGCTAAGTCAGCCCCACTTTCTCCTCTAGAACCTTCTGGGTACAGTAGTTAGATATGAACAAAGATGACTAAAGATGGGCCTGGATATGAGGCAGTCAGGGTTAAGTGAATTGGCCATGGTCATACAGCTTAAAAGAATTAAGTGTCTAAAGGCCAAATTTGAATTCAGGTCATCCTAATTGCAGCATTAGTGCTCTATACACTATACTACCTAGCTGCCTTTATAAGTTTTTTTCTCTAAGTCTTTTTGCCTCTGTCTCTCCCCTTATACCCATAGATATGTGTGTGTGTGTATATATATATATATATATATATATATATATATATATATATATATATGTATGTATGTATGCATAAATAGAGAGAGACAGAGATAGAGAAACTTAGCTAAAGGAAAATATCTACTAAGTTTGACACTGTCTTTTGGGAGACAAGCAAAGGATTGCCAGATGTGGTCCCTGCTCTACAGAAACATAAAAGATGATAGTAAATTTTTAAAAAATCAAGATAGATAATGTATAACATCATACTCTATAATATCTCTACTGCCTACTGCTCTCATCAACCACTCTTAGCTTCTTCCATTCTTGTTCCTTTTGTCAGGTTTCATGTTCAGTCTTCTATTGTTCATGAGGAATAGATTAACCTGCATCAAAACTGACTATGTACTACAGCACAAAATTCTTATAATCAAATGCAGAAAGGCAGAACTCATAAATACATACTACAGGAAAATTGCTCTGATATTCTAGAAGCAGAGGGCAAAATAGAAATGGAGACAATCCACCAATCCCCCCGAGAAAGAGATCCCAAAAAAACAACCCCTAGGAATATTATAGCCAAGTTTCATAACTCCCAAGTCAAGAGAAAATATTACAAGCAGCCAGAAGAACACAGTTCAAATATCATGGAGCTGCAGTCAGGATCACACAGTACTTAGCAGCAACTACATTGGAAGCTCGTATGGTGAAGAGGAAATAAATTACCTAAATAATACTATTTCAGAAAAAGAAATTGAAGAAACCATCAATAAACTTCCTAAGAAAAAGTCTCCGGTCCAGATAGATTTATAAGTGAATTCTACCAAAAGGAAGAACTAATTCCTATTCTATATGAACTATTTTAAAAAACAAGAGGAAAGAATTTGGCGGAACTCATAAAGAACAGATAAAGAAAATTATAGACCAATCTCCCTAATGAATATAGATGTAAAAATCTTAAATACAATTTTAGCAATGAGACTACAGCAAGTTATTCTAGTATAATACACCATGGTTTGGTGGGATTTATACTAGTTAGACAGGGATGGTTCAACATTAGGAAAGCACTCAACATAATTAGACATATCAATTGCAAAAACAACAGAAATCATATGATTATATCTATTAATTCTGGAAAAAGCCTCTGATAAAATGTAACATCCATTCCATTAAAACACTTGAGAGTATAGGAATAAGGGGAGGTTTTCTTAAAATAATAAATGCTGCCTGAACTGATGCTGAGAGAGATGAGCAGAACCAGAAAAACACTGTATACCCTAACAGCAACATGGGGGCGATGATCAACGTTGATGGACTTGCTCATACCATCAGTGAAACAATCAGGGACAATTTGGGGCTATCTGTGATGAAGAAGACTATTACCTTCAATTTCAGGAAAAAAAACACCGTTCTCTCATTATGTAATTTTGCTATTTCTTATACTTTATTTTTTCTTCCTTAAGGATATAATTTCTCTCTCATCACATTCAACTAAGATCAATGTGTACCATGGAAACAATGTAAAGACTCACATACTACCTTCTGTGGGGGGAGGGGTGGGGGGAGTGAAGCAAGAATAGGGGCAAAATTGTAAAATTCAAAATAAATAAAATCTTTCTTAAACTATAAAAATTATATAGAGTTCAAGTCTAAAATAAAATAAAATAATAAATAGTATCTAAAACAATCAGTATACATTATACTTAATGGGAATAAACACAGAGTATTTCCACTAAATTCAGGGGTAAAACTAGGATGCCCATTATAATCATTATTATTCAATATGGTATTGGAAATGTTAGCAGTTGTAAAAAGAGAAGAAACAGAAATTGAAGAATCAGAATTGACAATGAGGAATCAAAATTTTCACTCCTTGATGATGATATTATTGTATACCTAGAGAACCAGAGAAAAATCATCTAAAAAAATTCTTGAAACAAATAACAAATTCACCAAAGCAGCAAGATATAAAATCAACCCATATAAATCATCAGCATTTTTACATATGAACAACATATCCAAAGAACAAGATATAGTAATAGAAATTCCTTTTAAAATAACTATGCACAGCATTAAAATACTTGGGAATCTACCTCCCAAGGCAAATCCAGAAACTGTATGAACACAATTATAAAGCTCTCCTCACCCAAATAAGATCAGATCTAAATAAAAGGAAAAATGTAAATTGCTCATGGCTAGATCGAAGTAATATAATAAAAAACGCAATTCTACCAAGATTAAATTACTTATTTAGTGGCATACCAATCAAACTACCAAATAACTACTTTATTGAGCTAGAAAAAATAGTAACAAAACTCATCTAGAACAACAAAAGGTCAAGAATAGCAAATGAGGGGGGCTAGGTGGCACAGTGGATAGAGCACCGGTCCTGGAGTCTGAAATACCTAAGTTCAAATCCGGCCTAACACATTTAATAATTGCCCAGCTGTGTGGCCTTGGGCAAGCCACTTAATCCCATTGCCTTGCAAAACAATAAGAAAACCAAAAAAAAAAAAAAAAAAAAAGAATGACAAGGGAACTGATGAAAGAAAAAAAGTAAAGGAATGTGGCCTAGCTCTACCAGATCTAAAACTATACTATAAAGCAGCAGTCATCAAAACTGTCTGGTTCTGGTTAAGAAATGGAGTAGTGGATTAGGAGAGGTTTAGAAGAAGCAATCTACTAATTGACAAACCCAAAGACATCAACTTCTGGGATAAGAACTCACTCTTTGACAAAAATTGTTGGGAAAACTGGAAAATAGTATGGCAAAACCTAAGCATAGTTCCACATCCCACACTCTACACCAAAATAAGGTCAAAATAGGTACAGGATTTAGAGATTTAGACATAAAGAACTATACCATAAATAAATTGATAGGTCAAGAAACTATCTATCATATCTATGGAAAGGGGGTAAATTTATGACTAAACAAGAATTAGAGCACATTATAAACTGCAAAATGAATGATTTTGACTATATTAAATTAAAAGGTTTTTGCACTAATAAAATCAATGCTGCCCAAATTGGAAGGAAAGAAGAAGGCTGGGAAACAATCTTCACAACTAGGATTTCTGATAAAGGTCTCAATTCTAAAATATATAGATAATTGCATCATATTTATAATGTTGCTAGTAATTCTTTAATTGATAAATGATCAAATGATATGAACAGTTTTCAAAAGAATAAATTAAAACTATATATAACCATAGGAAAAAATACTCCAAATCATCATTGATAAGAAAAAAGCAAATTAAAACAACCATGATGTATCATCTCACACCTAGAAAAAGGAAAGATGATCAATGCTGGAGATGTTGTGGGAGGACTGAAACATTGATGCATTTCTGTTGGAGTTGTGAATGGATCCAACCTTTCTGGGGAGCAATATGGAACTATGCTGAAAGAGCAATAAAACTCTTCATAACTTTGACCCAGAAATTCCAATTCTAGGCCTATACCCAGAAGAAAATGTAAAAAAGGCAAAAACTCCTTCATGTTCCAAAATATTCATAGCACCTCTTTTAGTAGTAGCAAAGAATTGGAAATTGAGGGAATGCCCATCGATTGGGGAATGGCTAAAAATATGGTACATGAATAATATGGAATATCATTTTTTATAAAAAATCATAAATGAGCAGACTCTAAAGAAGCATGGAATGACTTAGAGGATCTGATGCTAGTGAAGGGACCAAGAGAACAATGTACATATCCTCAACAGCACTGTGAGATGAACAGCCTTGATGGAAGCAGCTCCTCTCAACAGTTCAGAGAGCTAGGAAAACTGTATTAACCTGGTTATGGAGAATGCTATCCCCTTCCAGAGGAAGAAAAACAAAGCAAAAACAAAAAAAGCACACACATACACACATACAAATACATACACAAACCCCTCAAAATCTGATGAACATTTATAAAAATTATCTCATAAATCTCTTTCTCTGAATCCTAATTCCTCATACTGAAATTCACTATTACTAATCTGTAAACACGTTTATTAAAATATGAATGTACAATGCTAACCTTGACTGTTCTCTTCTGAGGGGAGGGGAGTAGGAAGGGAGCGTGGAAGGAAGTTTTATAACATGAAAATATGCATGTGTAAATGAATGAAAATCAATCAATTAATTAATTAAATTTTAAAAATTCTATGAAAAAGCAATAAATTATGTGTCTATAATCAAAGACTTTTTTTAAAATCTGATTTTGCCTGTTACATTTGGAAAATAATAAGATGATTTGGCTATCTCTACTCATTTCACTGTCCCCAGTGAGCAATAGACTATTATCTCTACCTTTTTTTCCCGGAAAATAAGCATAGTTAAGGGCCCTCACAAAATAAGAAAACTCTAAAGATTAGGACATTTTGAGAATCGATGGGTTGTCTGGAGCAAATGGCATTTTGCACTCACTACCAACATGGTTAGAAGTGCCTTCTCCTTCATGTCCTTAACAGGGAACATTTTTCATTGTTGATGGCAACATCCATGAGTGATGATGGTTTCTTCTACATTCTGTGCTTTGCACATACATACTAATGACATTTCATGGCCTAAGGCAAGAATAGACATGAGAGATGTCCTTTCTATCGATCTGACCTCCAGGCCTGCTTGTAACACAATAGCTCAATAAAACATTGTTTCATTCAGAATGAAAAAGAAAATTGTAGGAATAAGAATTTTTAACGCATTTAGATGAGTGTCAGAGGGAAAAGGGTAAAGCCATGAAAAGAAGATGATGTGAGGAAAATACTCCTCTGAATTTGAAAAGCAAGAAATGGAAATTTTTTCTTTTAAATCACTCAGATATGCAGTGGCATAAACAATGCATCAGTCTCATTGATCATTTTAACCATAAAAAATATCACAGAACTGAAAGAGCATTTCAAATTGCTCCTACATCATTGTTATTGAACAGTAAGAATAAAATGATTTGAGTGAAGTGAAAAATAGGATGAAACTAGTCATTCAGAATATCTAAACTTACTTGGTTGTTTAAGAAATGTATGAATGAGGGTTCACGAGATTCAGTAGAGTTGCCACTTAAATAAGGAAAACCTATGATACATCCTGGCCATCCAACTGTGAACAAGTCACTCAAAATTTCAATGCCTCAAGTAACTTTCTGAAATAATAAATTGTAGAGCAACTGCTTACTGCATTGGTGGAGTGAATTTATTCCTTGGATGTTCCTTATACTAGAGGCAAAAAAATGCTGTCACATCACTCCTTAATGCTAGGTAACTAGAATAAATTACAATTGAAGAATATTTAACAAAGAAAATAAAAGTACAATATTAATATGATTTTTTCTAAGACAATGTGTATTCACAGGAATTCTTACCTCCAGTTTACTGACTCCATCTCTATTTGGGTTATATACAATTGGTCTATACCAATGGAATCTCAAATATGGACTTCAGTCTCCACTCCTGAAAGAAAACATTTATATTTTTGTAAGCTGTGGAATACTGAAATCACCAAAATAAAAAGACTATTTCATTCAAAGGACAATCAAAAGGTGAGTGTGAGTGATTTATAATACATAAGAAACAGCAGCGTAAAATTAGAGCTATACTGGAGTTAGGTTATACGAGAAGTCTATTGTTAAATTTTCTGGATGAGGATTTGCAATTCAAATTAGCTATTACTAGAAATGAGGACTTGTTTTATTGTTTTATTGATTGTCTAGACTTAAGAAATTGATGTGAAAATATTAATAATAAAGATGAAACATAAAGGTGTATCTTGAATTTTTAAAGAGGCAAATAATAGATTATTGGAGAGCCAAATTTTAAATAATAAGTCAGGTATAAACAGTTTTAAAATAAATGTATGATGAAAAAAGAGAAAAATCTGACATAAAACAAGCACTATTTATAACCTTTACTCCAAGACATTTTTCCTCCTTGGAGCAAAGAGGAAAAAAAGACTAATAAAACACAATGTAAACTCTGGTTATCATTTAGAGTAAGCATTCCCAGGCTAGCTTAAGAGAAAGTAAAGGTAAGGCACACAAAACAGGCAGGCATAAAGAAGGTGAGAGATACACTATTTGAGAGAATGTTCGTATCAGTGAGATCATAGATCTATTTGGAGATTTGATATTAAAGGAAAAAACCTAATAAAATATCACCTGTGAAATTGCTTAATAAAAACATTTTTGATTTTCTGAATCAAAATTTGTTTTGAAAACCAATATTTTTTCTAATTTATTTTTATCTTTTTCCTTGAAAATCCTGAAAAGCAGATGTTTCTAGAGGCAATTACCAGATAATAAAAGTCAAATCAATTTATTTTCAGTTTCAGTTTCTAGTTCTTCCTCCATTTTAATGGATCTGTAATGTCATAAATGTAGATATTCATATTTACAATACAAAATGTAATCCATCTCTGCCTGGTGATGCTGTGCTCCTTTACCCTTATCATCCAATGGATTGACCCTCATGGATACTCTCTTAATTTCTATCTAAGGGATACCATAGGAAAAAAGCAAACATACTGTTTATGACTTGTCATGCCATAAACTAACTGTATTTTTCAATTGTATATTTCTTTGAAGATAATCATCACTCTACTATTTCTTTAAAGTTGTTTAATATAGATGTATAGAAGCCAAGATGGCAGAGTAAGCAGTAAGTTGCTGTAACTCTCCTTTATTAAACTCCAAATGACCATGAAATGGTTCTCTATAACATATCCTGGAACAATACCAGCAAAAAGAAGACATAAAACCATCTTTTATACCATAAAACTTGGAACAGTTCCAAGAAAATTTGTCTCACTTGGACAAAAGGGGAATGCAATCCAGTAAGTCAACAACAAGCTCCCTATCAGTGGGGAGATCCTAAGGTCCATTGCAATTAGGAAGACAAATCTCAATACCAAGACAGCCATTGTAACTCAGCATAGCCAGGGAAACTGTAAGACTCCAGCTCCAGGAACCACCATATTCTTCAGCATAGCCCTGGGCAAACTGGCCAAATAGTCACATGTTTCAGTGTAGCCCCAAGAAAATGCAGAAACACATCAAAGGTCTGAGCACATGTCAGATAACAACACTGGGACCCCAATTAAGCACTAAGAAATTGCTCATGATTAGATTGAACAAATATAATAAAAATGACAATTCTACTCAAATCAAATGACTTATACAGTGCCATACCAAACAATTACCAAATAATTATTTTACTGAACTAGAAAAAATAGTAACAAAATTCATCTAGAGCAAGAGAAGTCAGGGATAGCAAGGGCCCTTAAGGAAAAAATGTAAAGGAAGGTGGCCTAGCTTTACCAGATGTAAGACTGTACTATAAAGGAGCAGTCATCAAAACTGTCTGGTATTGATTAAGAAATAATGGATCAGTGGATTAGGATAGGTTCAAAAGAAGTCCCGGTAAATGACTGCAGCAATCTATTGTTTGACAAACCCAAAGGCATCAGCTTCTGGGATAAAAACTCACTATTTGACAAAAAAATTTGGGGAAAACTGGAAAATAATATGGCAAAACTAGGCATAGACCCACATCTCACACCCTATACCAAAATAAGATCAAAATAGGTACAGGATTTAGACATAAAGGGCAAAATCATAGATAAATTAAAAGAACAGGAAACACTCTGTCAGTTCTATGGAAAGGGGCCAAATTTTTTTTTATCAAAAAAGAAATAGAGAATATTATAAATCACAAAATGAATGACTTCAATTATATTAAATTAAAAAGTTGTTTCATAAATAAAATCAATGATGCCAAAATTAAAAGGAAAGTAGAAAGTTGGGAAACAATCTTCACAACTAGGAATTATGATGGGTCTCATTTCTTAAATATAAAAGAAGAATTTCACTAAATTTATGAGATTACAAGTCATTCCCCAATTTATAGTCAAAAGATATGAATAGAAGGGTTTTTAAATGAAGAAAGTAAAGCCATATATAGTCATATGAAAAGTGCTCCAAATCATTATTGATTGGAAAAATGCAAATTAAAACAACTCTGGAGTATCACTTCTCACCTGTCAGATTGACTAAGATGAGTAAAAGGGATAATGATCCATATTGGATAGGTTGTGGGAGGATTGGGTCATTCATGAAATGATGGTGGAGTTGTGAAAGAACCAACCATTCCGGAAAGCACTAAGAGCCCAAAGAGCAATAAAACTGTTCATACCCTTTGACCCAGGAATTCCAATTCTAGGACAGTATACAGAAGAAATTGTAAAACATGAGAAAAGTCCCATTATTACAAAATATTCATAATGGCTCTTTTTGTAGTGGCAAAGGATTAGAAATTCTAATTAGAAATTCTAAAGGAAACAAAAAACAATAAGCTAAAACAAACAAAAAAAATCAACCCTTGAGAATCTAATGAACACTTTACAAAAATTATCTCTTATGTATCTCTTTCCCTTAATCCTAATTCCTCACACTGAAAATGACTAATCTGTAAATGTTTATCAAAAATATGCACATTAATTGTTAGCCTGACTGTTTGCTGCTGAGGGGAGGAGGGTAGGAAGGGAAGGCAGAAAGAAATTTTGTAAATTAAAAACATACATAAGCATTTGGATGAATGGTGAAAAAAATGTTCATAATATATATTTGAAAAATAAAATATCAATAAAAAGAAAACAATGTCTTAATAAGAAATGGTCAAATGGAAAAGAAGATATAAAATTCTCTAAAGAAAAATATTCTATAAACAAAATACATTTGGGAAAATGGATACAGAAATACAATAGACAGATGATGAAAATAACTTAAAAGTTAGAACTGGGCAAATGGAGACATAAAGAATAAATCAAACAAATTCAAAAGAACTCAAAAAACAAAAACAACAAAAAAATATAAAATCCTTCATCAGACCAAAAACTGACCTAGAAAATAGAAACAAGTTGTGCAATGTCTAAATCATTAGATTACCTGAAAGACATAAACAAAAGACATATTGAGACAGCATTTTTCAAGAAATTATCAATGAAAACTTCCCTGATATCCAGGAATCCACCAATCAAACTCAGGAAAAAAATTCAAAATTAAAAGTCTTAGGAATATTATAGCCAATTTACAGAGCTACCAGAGCAAGGAAAAAATATTTCAAGTGATTAAGAAAGAAAAAATTCAAATATTGCACAATCACCAGACTTGGCAGCTGAAACATTAAAAGATCATGAACCATGATATTCTGGAATGCAAATGAACTAGGACTACAACCAAGAATCACCTACCTTATGACATAAGTGTAATACTCCAATTGAAAAATGGTCATTCAACAAAATAGAAGGATTTCAAGTTGTTATAAGAAGCCCAGAATTGAACAAAAAAATTGAACAATATCAAGAGCCAAGAGAAACTCAAAAGGGAAAAGAAACCATAAAGGATTCAAGGGAACTGAACTGCTTACATACCTTTATGAGAAGCTGATACTTATAAGTCTTAAAAATTGTACCACTATTGGTACAGTTAGAATGAATGTACTTAAACAGAGGACATAGGTATAAAGCAAATTTGAAGGAATGACATAAAAATAAGAGAGATGAGAAGGGAAGGATAGAATGGGTATAAAGTATTTCATATGAAAAGGCATGAATAAAACTTATTGTAATAGAAAGCAAGATGGGACAGTAGGTAATAGGTATCACTTAAACCTTACTCTCATCAGTATTGATTCAAAGAGAGAATAATATACACAATTACTTAATATAGAAAGTTATCTTAAGAAACACGAGGGGAGAAGATTAGAGGATATGAGGAGGGGCTGACAGAAGAAAGGGTAAGTCAGAGGAGATGGTAGATGGAAACAAAACACTAGTGAGGAGGGAAAGGATGAAAGGAGAGAGAGGATAAGCAGGAGGAAAAGCTAAGATGGTGGAAAATTACTCTAATAAAACATAAGTAGATAGCAGAGAGGATCAAAAACCAAAATCCTTCAAATTCTGTTTATAAGAAATTCACTTGAAAAAGAGCCACACACACAGAGGAAAAATAAGGGGATGGAGTAAAGTTAAAAAGAAAAGAGGAAAGAAATTACATCTTGCTAAAAAGTACCATAGACAATGAAGTAATATCAGTATTAAATATACATGAACCAAGTGGTACAGTATCCAAATCCTTATAGGAAATGTGAAGTGAGTTAGTTGCAGGTTCATGACCAAAGAAGGAATAAAGAATATCATTGGAAGAATCTTGGTACCAAAAATCTGGGCTATTTTTTAATAGGTAAAATTTATAGTCACCAAGAGAACTTTCTAGTTCCCTACAGAAAATTCACCTGCTTTCCTTTTCAGGTTCTCAATGAGCTCTTTTGACTGGATAATGAAGCAATATGGAAAGTGAATCATCTACTGTTTTGCTAGCCCAGGTGAAGGAAAAAAGCAACAACAAAAATCAAAAAAGGTTGATGCATCTTCTGCTCCTCTAGTTTAAAGACATATTCTAACTAAATTGAGATAACAATTTTAATGTTCTTTTAAGGGTGAGACCAAGTTAAAAAAGTAGGAAATATTTCATCAGTTTGATAAGTTTGATGAAAACAGAATTTTCATCCTGTTTTGTGTTTTGCAATGTACTTTGTTAATATTATGTCATCTTATCTTCACAACAACCCTGGGTTCTGGGGGCAGTTATCATCCTCATTTTATAAATGAAAAAATGGAGTCTGGGAAGCTAAGTGACTTTCCCAGAGACATACAAATAGGAGGTATTGGATCAAATTGAAATTACCTTATTTTAGGACATTTCAATCTACTAAAATTGAAAGGAACAGCATATAGTTGAATATCAGATAATTCTAGACAATATTTATAAAGAGCTTGTTTGTTAATTATGTCATTTTACTTATCAAACTAGTATATTGGAAAGAGCATTCCTCCATACAGTGAAATAATAAATGCCTTAAAAGCAGGGACCATATCCTGTATTTTGTATGATATAGATTTCTTAGCACCTTAAACGCTATAGGGATTCAATAAAAAGGACTAAATAACTGTATATATCTTGTGACCCAGGAATATAACTACTTGTTCTACATCACAAAGAGAAAACCAAAAGGAAAAGAAACTTGGTGTGCAAAATTATTTATAGCAACCCTTATTCTGGTAGCAAAGAATTAGAAATTGGAGGGTTGCTCATAAACTAGGGAATGACTGAACCAGTTATGATATATGATTGTGGTGGAGTAGCAGTATGTTATGAGAAAAGATGAGCAGGATGGTTTCATAAAAACCTGGAAAGATGTAGATGCATTGCTTCACAGTGAAATGAGCAGAATCAGAATACCAATTGTACAGTAACAGTAATAGTGTAATAATGATCAACTATGAAAGACTTGATCTGTTCTGATCTATGTAATAATACAAGGTAATTCGAGAGGATTCATGATGAAAACTACTATCCAACTCCAGAGAGCTGATGATGTCTGAGTAAAGATTGAAGAGTGAAGTTTTATTTTTCTTGCTTTTCTCTTTTGCAGTGTGAAAAATGTGGAAATATTATTTGCATAATCACATGTATTATTGGTATCACTTTTCTTAATTTCTCAATGGGAGAGAGGGAGGGAATTGAGAAATCAATTCTTTATAAGATGAATGTTAAAAATAAAAAATAAATTTGCTTTAAAAAGCACTCACTTATTATTCCCTTATATTTGATATTAAGAGAACTTTTATCATCATCATCATCATCAAAATCACCACCATCATCATAAACATCATCATCATCATCATTCTCCTCCAAATTATTTTTTCACAGAGTCCAAGACATTCTGTTGCATTTGTTTTGCATTTTAGATTTCCTGTTGGATTTGTAAAGTCAACTTTGAGGGCTGAATCAAAGATTGAAACACTTTTTTTACATATATTGATAGGGAGATTAAAATGTTTTACATACAAATCTAGTCCAAAAAATGTAATAACATTGAGAATCTAATATATATTTCTTAAATTAGCTAAATAACCTTTTCACCTCATTTGCTTTTGAAATGACTTAGGTGTTAACATTTAAAGAGCACTCAAGTCCTGTGATGCCTAGAATGGAAAATTCTGCAGTAATTACAAACAAAATAATAGCCTTCCTAATCCCTTAGTCTTCCCATTGACTTCAGTTCTGATTCATAGCATGTGTATGGGACTATTGTCAAATGACCTGATTCTCAAATTGCTGTCATTAACTTTCCATTTCTCCATTTCTCACTATCAGAAAACGTGCTCACTGTTGAGAGTCATGTAACTATAATTTCTTTTGTATCCAAAAAGTCAACAAATACTCATCAGCTCACAAATCATACTTGGGAGTGTAGGAGGAAGAATTTGCTTCTAATACTTTTGAATATCAATCTCCTTTTCAATCAAGCTAGTCTACTCATAATCTGAAAATTCATTGACTCAGAATATTCACCATCCCTTAAATTACTTTCTCCTAGGGATTACAATTCAGTGTCTGATTGTGCTAGATACTAAAGAAAGAAAAGAAGCAAGGAAGGGGGAAAAAAGCAAGCAAGGAAGGTAGGAAGGAAATTAAGAAGTTTGTTTTCAACCTCTGGTTTTCAAAGAATTTGAGAGGAGAATTTTTTTTTAATTTTATTTGCTTAAGGTAATGGGTTAGACAGCTAGGTAATTATAAAGTGTCTGAGGTCACATTTGGATTCAGGTCCTCCTGACTCCAGGGCCTTGCTCTATCCGCTGCACCACCTAGCTGCTCCCTGAGAGGAGAAATTCCTTCAGCATTTATTTAATCCAACTTGGCACTGTAATAGATCTGACAATTGGTTGGTTGACCTAAAGGAAGACCTTGAAAACTTTCAAGAAAGAGGGATAATGAATTGGGGATATATGTAAATAATGTAAAATATAATAGATTAATAAGATTTTATAAAAAATTAACAAATTTGGGAACAATGATAAAATAACAATATAGCAATTCAGAACACAATCCATTGTTGAGGCCAGGTTTGAAAAGTTCTAAATGTTAAGATATTCTTGATATCAAGTCTAAATTGACTACTTGGCAACTTCTATCAATTGTTCCTGGTTTTTTTTCTCTATGACCAAAACATTTGGCTTTCATGTCTCTCTCATCTTCTACTTTTCATAAGTCCATCAAAAAATCTCCATATAGTAGGCATTTGAACTCTTTAACTTTCATTATTATTGTCCTCTTTTTATTTTCCACTTTATCAATGTATTTCATGAGCTACATGAATAGAGTACCCAATACTGAATGCAATAGATCAAATAAGATCTAACAAATACCACAACACAATGGTATTTTAATTTTCTTCTTCCAGGAAATTATCCTCCTCCTAATTTAGCCCGTTACCTTTTTGCCTGCCGCATCAGTCCACTACAGGATTCAAATCCTTTTCAGAACAAATTCTATCTATTGATATCTATCCTCTTATTTTTGTGAAACCATTTCTTTTCTAGAGTCAAGTAGATTTTATATTTATTGTTATTGAATTTCAACTCATTATGTACAGCCAAGTCTTCTAACTTGTCAAGATCCTTATGAATCCTGACTGTTATCCAATATGTTTGACAACCTCTAAAATTTTTTCAGCAGGAAATTTGATGACTTATAATTTTACCCAAACATTCATAAAAATATTAAATAGCACAGGGCCACATAGATCCCTGGAATACTCCAATTCTTGCCATAATGATACAGAATAATAAACAACTACTCTTTAAATCTGATCATCCAAAAAATTCTGAATATTATTATTTTGTCATTTTATGCATATCCCTTCATCTTATTCACAAGAATAATATGAGATACTTTATGAAAACATTTTCCAATATCTAGATAAACTATATCCACAAAATTCCTCCCATCTACTAGTTTAGTTTTCTTGGTTCCTCTAATCTGACAAAAGAGATAAAATATGACAACAATAGTAGAAGAGCAAGAAAACAGCTACAAAGAATGTTCTTAAGCAATCGACTATAATTTTAAAATCAGTGAAACATTTGTTAAAAACATTAGTCATATACCTTGAGTACATATATATATATATGTAAATTAAGACAAAAAAGAATAAACTAAAGGTTATATGATTCTAAGTCCATAAGAATTTTCTAGAGTTTATTTAGTAGAGGAGTAATATGCTCAGACCTGGAGGGGCCTCTGCCAGAAGGAAGACAAGAACCAGAAGCCCAGGCCTCAGGGCACTCATCCAGCAGTGGTGACCCCCTCAGGCCAGATCCAGGAACTGGAAGTAGGTGGAGCTGGTAAGCAAGAGCCCCCAGGCAACGGATCCTTGAGAGCTCAGCTTACTAAAGGGAGGGGAGTAGAGACTTCCAAGGTCTGTCCTCTGTACCTGGGAGAGGACTCTGGGGTTATGATGACATTCAGATCCTGATTGCAGTCTAGGCCCTCCATAGAACAGCAAGACCCCCAAACCTCAGCCCTGTGGCAGAGGGGTGCTCTTGTGGTCATTCACAGATCAGGAGGGAAGACAGAGCCTCACACAGACAGAGATACTTGTGGGGGGTCCCAATAATACTCAAAACCTCAGGAAGCACCCCAAAACCAGACACAGACTGCTGAAATTAGTAAACAGAGAAAGGAGGAAAACCATTGAGAAATACATTGTCTATGATTCCAAGGATCAAAATACTCAATCTGAAAATGAGGAAGTACAAGATCCTGCATCTAAAGACTGCAAGAAAAATGGTAATTGGGTTCAGGCTATGACAGAGCTCAAAAAAATAGTTTGAAGATCAAGTGAGGGAGACAGAAGGAAAAATTGGGAAAAGAAATGAGACAGATGCAGGAAAAACATGAAAATGAAGTCAGCAGCTTAGTCAAGCAGATCCAAAAGAATGCTGAAGAAAATAACATGTTAAAAACCAGCATAGTTCAAATTGATGAAACAGTTCAAAAAGTTATTGAGGAGAATACTTTAAAAAGAAGAATTGGCCAGATGGAAAAAGAGATTTAAAAAAAGCTCTCTGAGGAAAACAAATCTTTCAGAAATAGAATGGAACTAAAGGAAGCTGCTGACTTTACAAGAAGTCAAGAAACAATACTTCAAATCCAAAAGAATGAGAAATTAGAAGAAAATGTGAAACATCTCATAGAAAAAAACAAATGATCTGGAAAACAGATTCAGAAAAGATAATTTTAAAATTATTGGGATACCTGAAAGTCATGATGAGGAAAAGAAACTTGAGTTCATTTTTAAAGAATTCCTACAGGAAAATTTCCTAGATATCCTAGAAGCAGAGGGCAAAATAAAAATTGAGAGAATCCACCGATATCCCCTGGAAATAGATCCAGAAAAAAACAACCCTCAGGAATATTTATAGCCAAGTTCCACAACTCCCAAGTCAAAGAGAACATATTACAAGCAGCCAGAAGAATTCAATCCAAATATCATAGAGCTGCAGTCAGGATCACACAGGACTTAGTAGCAACTACATTAGAGGCTTGTAGGGCTTGGAATATAATATTCTGGAAGGCTGAAGAGCCTGGAATGCAAACTTACTTCCAGTGAAAAAGATAGACTATCAATGAACCAGGGGAATTTCAAATGTTCCTGTTAAAATGACCAGAGCTGAACAGAAGGTTTCATCTTCAAATACAGGAATGAGGCGAAGCATAGAGAGAGGAGAAGGATAATTTAATGATGATGAACTACATGTATTCTGCATAGAAAAATGATACTGATAATACTCGTAAGAAACTTCTCATTTAATAGAGCAGGTAGAAGGAGCTTTTATAGATGAAGCACAGGAGAGAGCTGAATTTGAAGATATAATATATTGTAAAAATGGAGTCAATGGATAAAAGGGAAATGTAATGGGAGTAAGAGAAAGGAGAAGTGGAATACACCAAGATTTATCATATAATAAGTTTTTTTTTATTACAATGCACTATTGAAATGATATGGAAGGGGGTAAGGTTTAGGGGAATGAGGGAACCTTTGCTGTCATCAGAGGTGGCTCAAAGAGGAAACAGCATAAATAATCAGTGGGGTATAGAAATCTAGAGTAAAAAGAAGAGAAGGGGGACAGTGGGACAGGGGCATATGAGTGATGGAAGAGAGGGTGGACTGTGGCAGAGAGTGGTCAGATACAACACATTTTCTTTTTCACGTCTTGCAAGGGGTTGGGATTGGATGGACTGTCTGGGACCATGGTTTCTGGGCCCCAGGGCCACTGATCAGTCTGCTGAACCACTCAGTTACCCTACAACACATTTAAGAAGGAGGAAAGAGTGAAAGGAGAGAGAAAATATAGTGTATGGTAGTGGGGAAGTATGAATGGAGAGAGTTGTGATCAGCAATGGCAACAGTGAAAAATATGGAACTAGCTTTTGTGAAGGACTTATCATCATCATCATAGCAATAACAATAATATCGAAAATAAAAAATAAAAATAATGGTAGCTAGGTGGCACAGTGGACAGAGCATCAGTCCTGGAGTCAGGAGCACCCAAGCTCAAATCTAACCCCAGACACCCAAAAATCACCCAGCTGTGTGACCCTAGGCAAGCCCCCCCCCACCCCATTGCCCTGAAAAAAATAATAATAATGAAAATAAAGATAAAAATAAAAAGGATCAGAATCAGAAAAAATGATAAAAGGGGCAGCCAGGTGCCAGACTGGACAGAGCACCCGACTTGGAGTCAGGAGCACCCAAGTTCAAATCTGGCCCCAGACACCCAACACTCACTGAGCTCTGTGGGCCTGGGCAAACCACCCAACTCCATATGCCCCACAACCCCAATAATAATAATAATAATAATAATAATAATAATAATAATAATAATAAATTGTTCTTCAGTTTGTGTTCCAACACCACCAGCTCTGTCATGGGTGGATGACATTCTTTAGGATATATAAGCTTAGAAGGAAAGAAGACAAATTGTGAACACTGAGTAAATTCTAATCAATAGATTTGAGCTAGAGAGAGAATAGGATTCATGCCCACTTGTGTTTAAAAATCTATCCCAGTGGTGGCCATGTGGTGCAGTGGATAGAGCACTGGCCCTGAAGTCAGGAGGACCTGACTTCAAATCCAGCCTCAGATACTTAATAATTACATAGCTGTGTGGCCTTGTGCAAGCCACTTAACCCCATTGCCTTGCAAAAAAAAAAAAACACTAAAAAAAAGTCTATCCTAATTAACAGGGAAGGGGGAATGGAGAAAGGGAAAGATAAAGGAAGAAGAGATTGATAAAATGGAAGGAAAAAGTATAAGTGAAATTAAATTGAAAGTTAAATTTTAAAAGAAAATTTAAAGCTGAAAGGGAGTAAATTTTTGGTGAGCACGAATAAGAGGAAAGGAAAGAGAAAAATATAAATAGAAAAACATAGCATGGAGGGAAATTCAGAATTATTAATCTCAATTGTAAATGTGAATGGTATGAACTTTCCCATAAAAGGGAAGCAGAAAGTAGAATGGATTAAAAAAAGCAAAATATTAAAAATATGTTATTTACAAGAAAAACATCTGAAACTCAGAAATACAAACAGGGCAAAGGTAAAACGATGGGGACAAATATATTATGCCCCTGCTGAAGTAAAAAAAAAATCAGGGCTAGCCATACTAATCTCAGGGAATATAAAACCAAAAATTGATAATATTAAAAGAGATAAGGAAGGAAACTACATCTTAAAAGGCATTGTTGATCCCTACTGGCCAGTTTGGAGTTGCTAAGCCAAGTGAACAAAGCCTCTAGAGTTTTCAAAAACAAATTTCTGAGAGCCAGACCCTCCCCAACACAAGATCCTAGGAAAATGAAGAAAGGCCATTAAAAAGGGGGGCACATGGAGAAAAACAGATCCCAACCCAGAGAGATATAGAACTTCTGAGGAGAATATGAATTTGTCTCCAGCCCCACTCCCCTTCTTCCCTAAATTGGAAAAATTGGAAAGAGAAACTCAAGAAAAAGTTAACACCTTGCAAGAAAAAATTAATATCTCACAACAAGAAAGAAAATCCTTGGAAAATACAATTGGACAAATAAAAATGAGAATATTTCTCTCAGATTCTCAAAAGAGCAAAGGCAAAAAGAAAATAATTCTCTCAAAACTACACTTGGGCAAACGGAAGACCCCTTCAAAATAGAATTGGCCAAATGTTAAAGGAGTTGCAAAAGGTAAACAAAGAAATTTCTTCTCTAAAAAAAGACTTCATGAGACAACAAGATTCTGTTAAACAAAAGGCACTGTTGGTAATGAAGTTTCTAAATACATATTCACTAGTTGTATAGCATGCAAATTCCTACAGAAAAAAAGCTGAGTGAATTACAAGAAGACATACACATCAAAACTTTAATAATGGGAGACCTTAATCTTGCTCTCTCAGAAGTAGATAAATCTAAACACAAAATAAATAAGAAGGAACTTAAGAAGGTAAATGAAATCATATAAAACTTATGTATGATAGACCTCTGGAGAAAACTTAATGGGGATAGAAAAGAAAATATATTTTGTGCATCAATACATGCACCTATACCAAAATTGACTATGTACTAGGGCACACAAACCTTATAATCAGATGCAGAAAGGCATAAATAATAAATACACACCCACGATGCAAGAAAAATTGGGAACTAAATTAAAATCTTAAAAAATGGGTAGATCAAACAGCAAATAATAGAAATAATCAATAATTATATTCAAGGTAACAATATTAATGAGACATAAAAATTTATGGGAGGCAGCCAAGGAAGTTCTGAAAGGAAAATTTATACCACAAAATACCTATATGAATAAAATCGGGAAAAAAAGGAGATCATTGAAATGAGTGTATAACCCAAAGAGCAAGAAAAAGAACAAACTAAACAACCCCAATTAAATACCAAATTAGACATTATGAAAATCAACTTAGTGATAAATAAAACTGAACCAAGGAGACCAATTATCTCATAAATAAAATGAAGAGTTGGTTTTATGAAAAAACCAATAAAATAGAGAAACTTTTGGTTAATAAGAATAGAAAAAGAAGCTATTCAAATTACCAGTATCAAAGACAAAAAAAGTTGCATTAATCAAAAATGAGGAGGAAATTAAAGAGATTATTCAGAGCTACTTTGCTGAAATTTATGCCAATGAATTTGATAACGAGAGTGAAATGGATAAATATTTACAAAAATGTAAACTGCCTAGATTCACAGAAGAGGAAATAAAATACTAAAATAACCCCATTTCAGAAAAAATAAATTGAAGAAACCATCAATAAACTCCCTAAGGAAAAAGTCTCCATGTTCAGATGGATTTACAAAAACTTCTACCTAACATAAAAGAACAGTTCATTCAAATTCCACACAAACCATTTTTTAAAAATAGAAGGAATTCTGAGCCAATTCCCAATTGTCAAATGGTCAAATGATATGCAAAGGCAATTTACAGATGAGATCAAAGCAATCCATAGTCATAAGAAAAATTGCTCTAAATCATTACTTATTAGAGAAATGCAAATTAAAGCTTCTCTGAGTTACCACTTCACATCTCTCAGACTGGTCAATATGACCAGAAAGTATAATGACCATTGTTGGAAGGATTCTGGGACACTATTATATTGTTGGTAGAGATGTGAACTCATCCAATCTGGATGAGAAATTTTGAACTGTGCCCAATGGGCAACAAAAATGCACATACCCTTTGATCCAGCAATACCACTACTGGGTCTATACCCTGAAGAGATGATGAAAAAGGGTAAAAACATAACTTGTATGAAAATATTCATAGAAGTTCTGTTTGTGAAGGCAAAGAATTGGAAATCAAGGAAATGTCTTTCAATTGGGGAATGGCTTAGCAAATTGTTGTATATGTATGTCATAAAACACTATTGTTCTATTAGAAACCAGGAGGGATGGGAATTCAGGGAAGCCTGGAGGCATTTGCATGAACTGATGTTGAGTGAGATGAGTAGAACCAGTAAGATATTGTACACCCTAACAGCAACATGGGGGCAATGATCAAGCTTGATTCACTCGCTCATTCCATCAGTACAACAACCAGGGACAATTTTGGTCTGTATGAAATGCAGAATACCATCTGTATCCAGAGAAAGAACTGTGGAGTTTGAACAAAGTCCAAGGACTATTTCCTTTAATTTAGAAAAAATCTGATGTCTTATTGTCTGATCTTGTTATCTCTGATACATTATATTTCTTCCTGAAGGACAGGATTTCTCTCTCATGACACTCAATTTGGATCAATATACAACATGGAAACAATGTAAAGACTGACAAATTGCTCTCTGTGGGGGGTGGGGTGGGGCGAGGGAAGTAAGATTAAAGGAAAATTTGTAAAACTCAAAATAAATAAAATCTTTAATAAAAAAATGAGATAGATATATTGTTATGCATTTGTATATATTTGAGTTTCTATATGTATATGCACATATCAGCATATAGTCATGCTGATAGATATATATATATATATATATATATACACACACACATATAGCTATTCTCTCTAAATAATTAAACATATATACACAGAAAAAAATAGGAATTCTGCCAAATTCCTTTTATTACACCAACATTGTACTGATACTTAAACCAAGAAGAGCCAAAACAGAAAAAGGAAATTATAGACAATCCTCCTAATGAATATTGATGCAAAAATCTTAAATAAAATTTTAGCAATGATACTACAGCAAGTTATTACTAGGATAATAAACTAGAACCATGTAGGATTTATACCAGGTAGGCAGGAATAGTTCAATATTAGAAAAACACTCAACATAATTGAACATATCAATAGAAAACCAATAGAAGTCATCTTATTATCATAGTAGATGATAAAAAATCTTTTGATAAAATACATCATTCCTATTAAAAACACTAGAAAATTTAGGAATAAATGGAGTTTTCCTTAAAGTAATAAATAGTATCTATCTAAATAGATCAACAAATATTTTTTTTCAATGGGGGTAAACTCAGGCATTTCCAAAAAACCAGGGGTGAAACAAATATGCTCATTATCACCATTAGTCTTCAATATAGTATTTGAAATGCTAGTTATAGCAATTGGAGAAGAAAAGGAAATTGAAGGAATCAGAATGGGCAATGAGGAAGCAAAGAATTCACTCTTTGTAGATGATATGATGATTTATCTAGAGAACCCAAGAAGATCATTGACACACCTCCTTGAAATAATCAATAAATTCAGCAAAGTAGCAGGATATGAATTAAATTCACATAAATCATAATCATTTTTATATTTAAACAAGAAAACCCAACAGCAAGAGATAGAAAGAGAAATTCTACCTTAAGTAACTATAGACAACATTAAATACTTGGAAATCTACCTCCCAAAACAAACCCAGAAACTCTATGAACACAATTATAAAGCACTTCTCACTCAAATAAAGTCATATCAAAATATTTAGATAATATCAATTGCTCATGGTTATATTGAACTAATATAATAAAAATATCAATTCTACCCAATTCTACCCAATTTAAATTACTTACTCAGTGTCACACTAATTAAACTATCAAAGAATTATTTTACTGAGATAGAAAAAGTAGTTACAAAATTCATCTGGAGCAACAAAATGTCAAGAATAGCAAGGGAAGTGATAAAAAAATGAATAGGAATGTAGCCTAGCTCTGCTACATATAAAACTACTGTAAAGCAGCAGTCATCAAAACTGTCTTGTACTGGATAAGAAATATAGTATTGGATCAGTGGATTAGGATAGGCTCAAAAGAAACCACAGTTTATGACTACAGAAATTTACTGTTTGACAAACCCAAAGACATCAACTTCTGGAATAAGAACTCGCTATCTGAGAAAATATTGTTGAGTAAATTGGAAAATAGTATAGCAAAAACTAGGCATAGACCCACATCACACACCCTACACCAAAATAACATCAAAACGAGTACAAGATTAGACAGAAAGGGAGACACCATAAATTAATAGAACAGATCTATGAAAAGGGACAAATTTTTGATCAAAAAAGAAATGGAGTACATTACAAATTGCAAACTGAATGATTTTGACCATATTAAATTAAAAAAAAATGTTTTTGCACTAATAAAATCAATGCCGTCAAAATTAGAAGGAAAGTAGAAAGCTAGGAAATAATCTTCACAACTAGGAATTCTGATAAAGGTCTTGTTTCTAAATTATAAAGATTATTGCACCAAATTTATGAAATTACAAGTCATTCTCCAATTGATAAATAGTCAAAGGATATGAAAAGATAGTTTTTCAAATGAAGAAATTAAAGCTATATATAATCATATGAAAAATGCTCCAAATCATTATTGATTAGAGAAATGCAAATTAAAACATCTCTGAGGTATCACCTCATACCTATTAGATTGGCTAAGATGAATAAAAAGGAAGATTATCAATGTTGGAGAGATTGTGGGAGGATTGGGACATTAATGCATTGATGGTGGAGTTATGAATGGATCAAATATTTCTGGAAAGTAAAATGAAACTATACCCAAAGAGCAATAAAGCTGTTAATTCCCTTTGACCCAGAATTTATAATTCTAGGCTTATATAAAGAGAAATCATAAAAAATGGTGAAATCCTATATGCTCAAAAATATTCATAAGTAGCTTTTTGTAGTGGCAATGAATTGGAAATTGAGGTGATTCCCATCAATTGTGGAATGGCTAAACAAGTAATGGTACATGAATACTATGGAATACTATTGTTCTATAAGAAAACATAAATGGCTAGACTCTAGAGAAGCATGGAATGACTTCTGATGTTCTCTGATGTTCTCTGAGCACCTATTGTCTCATCTGAAATATGGGGTCTGCACTCCCAAATTTTGAAGATTCTTTCTATTGTTAACATTCTTGAAATCAAGACTGTATTTTTGGATTTCATTTTAGATATAAAGATGCTCATATTTATTAACACTGTATTTGATACAAAGTATTCCAGAAAAGTATTCCAGAGAGGGAAGGAAAATTATTCCCAAAGATGCATATAAATCTCCATTTCTATTTAAAACATACTTATAGGCACAACCTCTATTACAATTTCTTTATTTCCCTATTGTTACCTTATTACTGAAAGAGTGGGATACCCCTTTGTTTTCCTTTCAATTTCCTTTCAATTTCCTACTGCTTTTGTTTTCTTTTTTCCCCCAAATCTCCACTGGAAGTGAATCCAACAATACATAGTACTAGTTCAAAGGCAAGCCCTATTTAATCTCTCCAGTTAATGCACTAGGTTAAGGAAGGGCAAGAGGGAAAAATATCCCAATATATGCTACACTTATTTTGAGCTCAGGTCCTTCTCCCTATCAAGTCTCATTTGCTCAGTGCTATAAAAAAAAGGTCTACTTTCTCACAAAAATAAATCTATTCTTTTCAAGAACATACCTATTTCATGGTGTTTCTATCAAAATACTTTTTCATTCCATCAGGAAATTGTGATTTTTCTCTCAACTGTAAATTTCAGGAAACTCATTCAAGATCCCCTGATATTTTTCAGGTCAAATTTTTGTGTCACTCCTATAGTAATAGGAGGCAAAGTTTTTACCAAGGATGATAGATTTATATCTAGAGTGAACTGTACTCTTTATATTGCAGATGAGGAAATTGAAACTCATAGTATTTAAGTGACATCATGGATCAAACAGCTAGGAAAATGCTGAAATGAGGTTCATATTAAGGTCTTCAAGATTCCAAATCTAAGGCTTCATTTATTACTTCATTTCAATATATAACAATGCTTCAATGGATCCAAATAATCTCATATGTATAGCTACTCCCTCCACTGGAGCAGATAGCAACCTATCTATTCCTTTTCATCCCTTTACCAAAGCATACAAGCTTCATTTAAATTATTACTTTTTGAAAGGCAATAGGGCTACGTGACTTGCCCAGGGTCACACAGCTAGGTAATTATTAAGTGTCTAAGGCCAGACTGGAACTCAAGTCTTCCTGACTCCATGGCCAGTGCTCCATCTAGCTGCCCTAGTTAAATTACTTTTAGAAATATAATTAAGATTATAACTTTGCCATTCATTGATATACTCAAAATCCCATAAGTAGAAGACTTAATTAACATAGGAAAAGCATAGTAATTTCTCAAAGTAAGACAGAGTATTAATCAGATCAATAGAAAAAAAAGTTAAAAAAAAACCAAGAGTGGGAATGTTATTTCTGTTAACAAAATTAAGGTATTCATTTTGTTTATCTTTGACCAGAAGAAACAAATTCATTAATGCCCAGGCTGTTCTTCTTGAAGGGTGTATATGTGTGTGTGTGTGTGTGTGTGTGTGTGTGTATGTGTGTGTGCGTGTATAAACACTGATGTTTTTATTTAGACATTCCAAAAATTCTAAATAAATCTCCTTCTTGGGGGTGGCTAGGTGACGCATAAAGCACAGGTCTTGAAGTCAGGAGTACCTGCATTCAAATCCAGTCTCAGACACTTAATAATTACCTAGCTGTGTGGCATTGGGCAATCCACTTAACCCCATTTGCCTTGCAAAAAAAAAACCTAAAAAATAAAAAAAATAAATGTCTTTCTTTGGTTTGTTCATATATATATATATATATATATATATATATATATATATATATATATATGTATATATATATACATATATATATATATATATTTGTTTTTGCCACAACTACATTAAAATGTGAATTCAGCTGCTTAAGGGAAAAAGTCTTTGATTGAGGAAATCCTTCAGATCAGAATAACTTGGATAAAAGGTAAGGATAAATTGATTTTTCTTACTTGAATAAAAATGCTTTTTAATTCTTTAGATTTTTTCCAATTGCATATATGGTTTTCAATATTCATTTTTTGTTAGATTTTGAGTTCCACGTTTTTCTCCCTTCCTCCCTTCTTCCCTTCTATGATGATGAATACTGTGATATAGGTTTTACATGCATAATCATGCTAAACCTATTTCCATATTAGTCATGTTGTGAAAGAAGAATCAAACAAAAAAGGGGAAATGTGAAAAATAATAAAAACATGCAACAAATTCTAAAAAAGTGAAAATAATATGCTTTCTCTGCATTTAGGCTCCATTTTTCTTTCTCTGGATGAGGATGGCATTTTCCATTGCAAGTCTATTAGAATTGCTTTGATGTCTGTATTGCTGATATGAGCTAAGTTTAGAGTAGTTGATTATAACATAATGTTTCTGCTAAGGTGTACAGTTTATCTTCTAGTTATGATGACTTCACTCAGCATCAATCATGAATATGTGAGATATTGGCACAGGACCACAAAACTCTGTCTTCTGAGCAAAGCAGAATTGAAGCAACTCAAAGGAAATGTGAGATATGTAAGTTTATAGAGTCCATCCCAGGTGTTCACATATTTGTGCCTGACCATTTGAGCTCGTATTGGTCTAATCAGTCACTGTCAGACACACTAACTATCTCCAACATAGTGATGTTGTTTTGGTCTTCTTTGATAACAAAGGATAAGAACAAACCAACAAATAAATCTTATTCATGTCCTCGCATAGATATTTCAGATAGAATCAACCCAATATGCTGGAATGGAGTTCATCTATTTCAAACTCGGTAGTCTTAGATATGAGCCTACAATGTCATTGTTCCCTGACAAAGAAAGTACCTTCTCTACTTGTTCTCCAAAACTACTTCCTCTGGGTTCTGACATTTTTGGTGAAACTCAGATGAATGGCATGTCCTCCATTTTGGCTCACTTCTATATTCATCATCAATAAACATATTCAGAACTGCTTGAAGGTTTATTTTTCTTTATATCTCCATTCCTTAAACAATGTCTGGAGATAATATATGCTTGACAAATATTGGTTGACTTCTCCAAGTCCATCTAGTTTATGATAGTTAATATTTCTAATGTATTTTAAGTTTTATAATGCATTTCCCCACTGAAAGCATAATCAAAATCTGTAAGATATTTAAGGGTGTATATGTCTGTGTACATATATGTGTGTGTGTATGTATGTATGTATGTATGTATAAATTCCAAAAATTCTAAACAAATCTCCTTCTTTGGTTTGTTCTTATATATTTTTTTTGTTTTTTGCCACAACTACATTAAAATGTGTATGCAGCTGCTTAAGGGAAAAATGTTCCTTATTTCATTGATAAGAAAATTAAGGTTTGAAAGAGGTGATTAGTTGACTTGTTCAAGGTGATATAGATAGAAAATAGGAAAGCCATCATTGAACCATGTGTCATTTGACTCCAGTTCTTCCCGTTTTCCACCATTCCACTATAAACCTACCTACAAGATAAAATTAATGGTGATTCATTTCTAATTTTCCATTTCTAAAAACTAGAACCTTACATAGTATAGTAATACAAACACTCCGGGAACCTCAAATGAGTAGTTAAGGTCTAAATCAAGGGGAAAATCAACTTCTGGAGGCAGAGGCAAGATGGTGGCAAAAAGTGAGTAAGCTTCCAGAGCTTTTTCCTGAAAAAACTTTAAATGAAGTCTCTAAACAGACCCTACAGTGACAAAACACAGACACAAAAAAACAGAATAAAATGAGTTCTCAACTTAAGAAATCATGGAGCAACTTCAGAAAATTCAATCTCATATGGAGAGTGTAGGTCAGCCTAGGTGTGAGAACTGAGAAGTCTGAAGAAAGCTCTAAGCCACAGAACAGCTCAGATCCAAGCTCTGTAGGCCAGCAGTATGGAAGGTCATCAGTGTTCATCCCAACCCCAGCTCAGAAGGCCAAGTTTGAGGCTAGGAACCATTGGCACTACAGGCAGGACTGGGTTGGGCTACACTAATGCAGGGAACAAACTGTTAGTACCTGAAATACCTAATTGGGAAAGCAAGTATAAGACACCCAGCACAAAAATCCTATGATGGTGTCCTCCTTTGCCCCAGAAGCAGAGTTCAACTAACAAAATGAGAATAAAGATATACAGATATGTAGATATAGATATAGATATCTATATCTTTATACCTATACATCTCTCTGGCTCTAGATCTAGATTTAGATCTAGAGCCAGATAGATAGATATCACGTACTGACTATTGAAAGGTATTATTCTGATAGGGATCATTAAAAATAGCAGTTTCAGAAGAGGAAAACAGTGACAAAATGCTTGCAAGTGAAGCTTTAAAAGGATTCATGAATTGGTATCAAATCCAAAAAGACTGCTTGGAAGACTTCAAAAAATATTTTAAAAAATCAATGTAGAATGGAAGAAGAAAAAACTGAAAAAAGAAATGAGAGACATGCAGGCAAACTATGAAAAATTACCTAAAGAAACATCATTTTTACAAGTCAAATTGACCAAATGAAAAAAGAAATATAAAAGCAAAATTGAACAAATAAAAAGGAAAGCAACTCCTTCCAACATAAAAGTGATCAACTCAAAAAGGAAAGTGACATCTAAAAGTAAAACAACTAGAAAAGGAAACCCAAAGGCTAACTGAAGAAAATAAAATCCTAAAAATTAGAATGGGAAAAATGGAAAATAATGACTCTATGATACACCAAGCTTACATCAAGTAAAACCAAAAGACTGAACAAATTAGAAAAAAATATTTAATGCCTCTTACAAAATGACTGACCTGGGAAATAGATCCAGGAGAGATTATTTATGAATTTTTGGTTTATCTGAAAACCATGATCAGAAAAAGACTAGATAATATCTTTCAGGAAGTCAACATGGTATCCTAGTATCCTACAGCAAGATAGATATATAAGTGAATTTAAAGAACAATTAATTTCCATTCTTTATAAGCTATTTGAAAAAACATATGTGGAATTCTGCCCAATTCCTTGTATGACACCAACATGGTGCTCGTACGTAAACCAGGAAGAAACAAGATGACAAAGAAAATTATAGACCAAAATCCCCAATGAATACTGATGCAAAAGTTGTAAATAAAATTTTAACAAAGAGATAGCATCAAGCTATCACTAGAGTAATATACTCTGATCAGATAGGTTTTGTGCTAGTTTATCAGGTATATTTCAACATTAGGAAAACAATCAGCATAATTGATATTTTCAATAACAAAATTAAAAGGAATCATATGATTATCTCAATTCATGTTGAAAAAGTGTTTTGACAAATTACAGAACCTATTCCTATTAAAAATATAACATGCAGTTTTCCTTAAAAAAATAAGCAGTATCTGTGAAAACCATCAACAAGTATTAAATGTAATGGGGATAAATTAGAAGCTTTCCCAGTAAGAACAGGGGTGAAACAAGAAAGCCCATTAGCACTACTATTATTCAATATTATATTACAAATGCTAGCTTTATCAATAAGGTAAGAAAAAGAAACTGAAAGAATTAGAATAGGCAATAACAAAACATAACTCTCACTCTTGGAAGATGATATATTATATTGGTAAACTTAGAGAACCCTATAAAATCCACTAAAAACTACTTGAAATAATTTTAGTGAAGAAGCAGAATATAAAACAAATCCAAATAAATGAAAAGCATTTCTGTATATTACCAACAAAGTACAAAAGCAAGAAATATAAAAGAAAATTTCATTTATAGTAAATGTAGCCAAAATAAAATACTTAGGGATCTATCTGCCAAGATAGACCCAGAAACTATATTAGCACAATTGAAAATAACTTTCACACAAATAAAATAAGATCTATATAACTGAAAAAATTCAGTTGCTCATGAGTAGTCTGAACTAATACAATAGCGAAATTAAAAATTACTTATTATATCCCATACCAGTCAAATTACAAAATAAACTACCTTACAGAGTTAGAAAAATAGTAACAAAATTCATCTGGAGCAGCAAAAATTAAAGAATATAAAGGGAATTAAGGGGAAAATCCAAAAGAAGGTGGTCTAGCAATACTAGAGTTTAAACTGTATTATAAAGTGGCAATCTTCAAAACTTTCTGGTTCTGGCTGAGTAGAGAAGTGGATCTGAGAATAGATTAAGTACAAAAGGAACAATACTCAATGACTCTAGTAATCAACTGTTTGATAAACCAAACTCTAGCTTCTGAAATAAGAACTCATTATTTGAGAAAAAAAAATTGCTTGGGGGAACAGGAAAATAATATGGCAGAAACAAGATACAGACCAACATTTCACTCTGCATATCAACAGAAAGTTGAAATGGGTATACTATTTAGATATAAAGAGTGACACTGGGGCACTTAGGTGGCACAGTGGATAAAGCACCAGCCCTGGAGTGAGGAGTACCTGTGTTCTAATCTGGTCTCAAACACTTAAAAGTTACCTAGCTGTGTGGCCTTGGGCAAGCCACTTAACCCCATTTGCCTTGCAAAAACCTAAAAAAAAAAAAAGAATGACACCATAAGCCAAGTAGGAAAACAAGGAATAGCCTATTGTCAGATCTAAGGAGAAGGAAGAAATTTGTGATCAAATAAGAGATAGAGAACATTATGAATTGCAAAATAGATAATTTGGACTATACTAAATTAAAAAGCTTTTGCACTAACAAAAAGCCAGTGCAGCCAAGATTAGAAGAAATGCTGAAAGTTGAGGAATTTTCATTACTAGCATTCCTGATAAAGGAAGCATTTTTCCCCTTTTAAAATGTATTCATTTATGTTCACATTACTACAATAGTCTTGTTGTAAAAGTAAACATAACCTCCCCTCCACCCATAAAGACAGAGAAACCTCAAGAAAAATAAAGTGAGAGAAAAAGAAAAAAACTGTACTTCAATTTGTGTTCAGTTACCATCATGTCTGTCTCTGAGATGGGTAGCATTCTTTATCTTAAATCTATCAAAGAAGTTGCTTCAATATTTTTTTCTGCATTTACTATTGCTAACTGTATTTCCCTCCATTCTGTTCCTCCCCACTCCCTTTTATTCTATTCTCTTTCTCCTTTCACCCTGTTTCTCCTCAAAGGTGTGTCCTGGGGCAGCCAGGTGGTGCAGTGAATAGAACACCAGCCCTAGAGTTTAGAGGACCTGAGCCCAAATCTCACCCCAACAATCACCCAGCTGTGTGATCCTGTACCCACCACCCAACCCCACTGCCTTGCCAAAAAACCTGTTTTATCTGACTAGCCCTCTCTTCTATCATCTACACCCCTCCCCTTCCCCTCTCCTCTTTCTCCCTTCCCTTTCCTCTCCTATTTTCATCTAAGGTGAGATAGATTTCTATACCCTACTACATGTGAATTTTGTTGCCTCTCTGAAACATTTCCTATAGGAACAAAGGTTCACTCATTCCCCCTCATCTTCCCCCTTTCCACTCTACTGCAAAAACTTTTTCTTGTCTCTTATATGTGAAATAGCTTAGCCTATTTTATCTCTTTTTTCCCTTTCTCCCAGTATACTCTTTTCATCCACTAACTCCATCTTTATACATTTTGATATTCTGCTCCTTCCTGTGCCTTGTCTATATATGCTCTTTCTAACTGTTCTAATAAATGAGAAGGTTCACCTGAATTATCAGTTTCTTCTTCCACTAAAGGAGTACACTCACTTCAACTTCATTAAATCCCTCATCATTTGCCTTCCCATCTACCCTTTCCATCTTCACCTAAATCCTATCCTTGAAGATGAATCTTTCTGTTCAGCTCTGGTAATTTCAACAGGAAAGTTTGAAACTTCCCTATTTTGTTGAATATCCATCATTTCCCCTGGAAGAGGATCTTCAATTTTGATGGGTAGTTGATTCTAGGTTGCATTCCAAGTTCTTTTGTCTTCTGGAATATATTCCAAGCCCCATGAGCCTTTAATGTCGACACTGCTAATCCTATGTAATCCTGACTGTAGCATCACAGCAGTTAAATTGTTTCTTTCTAGCTGCTTGTAATATTTTCTCTTTAATTTGGGAGCTCTGGAATTTGATTTCAATATTGCTAGGGGCTATTTTGGGATCTCTTGCAGGAGGTGATTAATGGATTCCCTTGATTTTTATTTTTACCCTGTTTCTAGAATATTAGGGCAATTTTCCAAGAGAATTTGTTTAAAAATGACTCTCCCCCCATAGAGTATCACCTCCTACAAGTCAGAAGTTGTTTTGCTTCATTTTATATTTATATTGTCAGTACCTGATAGCATCTGACACATAGTGGGAGCTTGCATATTGATGAATTAGGAGTTGACAACAATGACAGCCAGAAAAAATGCATGAAGGATATGTTTGTGGTTCCCCATAATATTTTCCCCAAGATACAAGGGCACAAATATGTGTTTAAAAATTATTGGCTAGATAGTTTTTCATGTATAACTTGCTGTCAAGGGGAGAGGGGAAGGAGAAAACTGTGGAACTCAAAATCTTACCCAAAAAATGAATGTTGAAAACTCTATTTACTTGTAATTGGAAAAATTAAAGAAAAAAAAATTAAATCACTCTTTTCCTGGTCATGAATTTCATGTAACCCAGTAATTTTTAAATTGTATTTTCTGGATCTGTTTTTCATGTCAATTGTTTTTATAAAGGAATATTTCATATTTTCTTCTAATTTTTCATTCTTTTGGTTTTGTTTTTATTGTTTCTTGATTTCTCACAAAGTCATAAGCTTCCCTTAACTCCACTCTACATTTAAAGTATTTCTTTTCTTCAGAGAGCTTTCTTATCTCCTTTTCCATTCAATCAATTCTGCAAAACCCCTGAGTCCAAAGCCTCCAAGATAAATAGGAATTGGACTCAGGCTATGGAAAAGCTCAAAATACTTTGAAAAGCAAGTAAGGGAGGTAGAAGAAAAATTCGGAAGGGAAATGAGAATGACATAGGAAAATCATGAAAACCAAATCAGCAGTTTTGAGGAGATAAAAAAATTGAAGAAAATAATAAGTTAAAGACGAGTTTAGGTGAAATAGAAAAAGCAGTGCAAAAAGCCTGTGAGGAGAAGAATCTTCTGAACGTGTGAATTGATCCTCCATGGGACCAAAATAATTATCTACGATCAGATTGTTTTTTTTTCTGTTGTTTACTCATTTACTCAGCCTATGACCAGATTTTAATGTACTTCCCAAATATTTGAGTGTTTGGGGACACCCCCCCCAGGGACCTCAATTTTTCCAAAGACTTATGAGAGACTGTCTGTACTCCTGGCCTGTGTTCTGGTCTGTGGATGAACACAAGTACAACCCTCTACCCTGGAGCTGTGAGAAGGGTCCTGTTCTGCTATGGCAATGGTGGGGCCCCGACTGCAAGGAGGGTTTAAATATGGACAGAGTACTGGAGTCCTGTCATAGGGACAGTGGAGACACCTAAATAGTCTCCACACCCCCTTACTTTCTTTGGTTTGAGTGCTCTGGAAGCAGTTTCTGCAAATTGTTGCACTGATGGAATGAGCAAATTCATCAAGGTTGGTCATCACCCCCATGTCTCTGTTAGGATATACAATGTTTTTCTGCTTCTGCTCATCTTGCTCAACATCAGTTCATATAAATCCTTCCAGGCTTCCCTGAATTCCCATCCCTCCCGGTTTCTTTTGTTTGCAAGTGAACTGAAATTTATTATTACTATTATTACAATAATTTTGTTATAAGAGTAAACATAAACCCCCTCCTCCCCCAAGAAAATGAGAAACCTCCAGAATAGTTAGAGAGAGAGAAAAATGTACATCAGTCTATGTTCATATTCCAATGGCTCTGTCTCTGGGGTGAGTTGCTTTCTTTCCACCAGAGAATTTCCTTATTTTTTCTGCAGTTGCTATTACTAGCTATACCACCACTATTCCTCCCCACTCTCATTTATTCTATTCTCTCTCCTTTCATCCTGGCCCTGTCCAAAAGTATTTTTTATCTAAATACCTTCTCCCTCAATATCCCCTCTCTTCTATCACCTATTCCCCCCTTCCCTCCCCCCCCCCATTCCCCCTTATTCCATCCCTTTCTTCTCATTTTTCTCCAGGGTAAGATAGATTTCCTCACCCTATTAAGTGTGTATGTTATTTCTTCTCTGAGCCATTTCCAATGAGAATGAAGGCTCGATGTGGCAGAGTTTTCCCATTGACCTTCCAGCTGTCCTTAGCATTCCCTGGACTGAGAAGTCTAGAAACTGCTTCTGCTGCCACGGACTCAGGTAGCCCATAAATTGTTGCTGGAAGGCTGGAGCTCATTTGTTCCAGAATGGCATGGTCAGTCCTGCACTGTGGCCCTTTGCAACCCTGATGGAACAGAACCTACCCATGGATCTTCTATCTTGCCTTGGGCCAGGAAATAAGAAAGTCTTTCTGTGGGTTCTACCACTCTAGAATTTGGTAAGAGTCATAATTTTAAGAATTTGGTTGGAGTCATCATTTTAACACATTTGGAGTGGTCTAGAGGAGAGCTTCTGGAGAGGAATTCCAGAAATTCTTGTCTCCATGTCACTGTCTTGGTTCTGCTGAAAGGAATCATTTCTAAAATATATAAAAAATTGATTCAGGGACAGCCAGGTGGCACAGTGAATAGAGCACCAGCCCTGGAGTCAGGAGTACCTGAATTCAAATCCAGCCTCAGACACTTAATGACTACCCTGCTATGTGTCTTTGGGCAAGTCACTTGCAAAATCCTAAAAAAAATTATTCAAATTTATAAGAATATAAAGTATGTTCCAATTGATAAATGATGAAAGGACATGGTCAATTTTCAAATGAAGAAATTAAAGCTGTCTAAAATCATATGAACAACTATTCCAAATCATTAATGAGAATTGGAATAGACAATTTCAAATAAAAATCATTCAAGGTACCACCTCACACATCAGATCGGCTAAAAGAAAAATGATCAATTTTGGAGAGTTTATGGGGAAACTTAGGCACTAATACAATATTAGTAGAACTGACTGTGAATTGATCCAACCATTCTGGAGATAAATTTAGATATCTGCCTAAAGGTCAATGAAACTGAGCATATCCTTTGATTCAGCAATAGCACTACTAGGTCTATATCACAAATAGATTGTGGGGGGGGGGGCGGTATGCACATGTAGAAAAATATTGATAGCAGTTATTTTTGCAGTGGCAAAGAAATGGAAACTAAGGGGATATCTTTCAACTGTGGAATGACTGAAAAAATTATGGTTCGTAAGTGTTATGGAGTACTATTTCTCTGTAAGGAATCATGGGCAATCAGACTTTAGAAAAGCCTGGAAAGACATGTTTGAACTGATCCTGAGCACAACCAAGAGAACAACATCCACATTAACAATATTGTGAGATGATCTACTATGAAGGAAGCAGTTCCTCTCAGCAGTTCAGAGAGCTAGAACAATCCTAAGAGACCTGCTATGGACAATTCCATTCATATCCAGAGCAAAAACTTTGGAGTCCAAATGCAGAACAAAGAATCCTATGTTCACTTTTTTAAAACCTCTTTGATGTTGCTTCTTTCTCTCCCATGTTATTTTCCCTCACAGTTCTAATTCCTCTTTCATAATATGAGTAATATGATAATATATTAAACATGACTGTACATCTATAACCTATATCCAATTGTACACTGCCAAGGGAAGGGGGGAGAAGGGAAGTAGTAGTCAGAAAAAAAAATAAAAGCTTTGTTGAAAAAAATATATACCTATTATTTCCAATTCCAAGTCTTGAGATCCACAGGGCCCCCAGCTATTCTTGTGGAAATATGCCCCCTACCGGGAAGAGAACTAATAAGAGAAAATCAATACCCTATTTTTTGCCACTCAGGCATCATTTTTGAACTTCTGCAAGCTACCCCCTGTTAATAAATTTCTTATGAAGGTATATTTATCAAAGTCATCTATTTCCTTTTACCCTCCAACCATCTGTTTTCCTTCTCTGCTTTTCCCCTCCTGCTGCCTCTTGTCTTTATACCCCTCCTGGCAGAGATAAGCAGATGTAAAAACATCCACAATCTATTTTTCATCTTTGTAGTTGTCCCATCCCTGCAGGCATGAGGGAAGTTGACTCGCTGCCACTGATGCTGCTGCTGCTCTGCAAACGTTCCACCTGTCAAGCCCTTCATCTGCAGCCAGGAAGGGTCTCTGGTCAGGTCACAGGAGAAGGGGTCAGCCCTTGGAGCAGTCCATAAGGATCAATTAGGTTGGGGAGATCAGGATCAAGTGAACAGAATCTCTGTGCTCCAGGTTAGTTTTATTTCCCTTTCTCTAGTGAATTGACACAACCTAAGCTGTAATTATCTAATCGGTCCAGTGGATAAAGACTTCTTTGAAAAATCACCTCTACTTTTCCATTCCCAGAGACTTTCTCTCTATCTCTCTGTTTATCACTCTTTCCCTCACTTTCTCTCTCACACAAACATACACATATACACTCATTATCAGGCATGTACACAGCAGGCACATGGGTACACAAATGTACACAGGTAAAGTTATTTAGGTACAATGCATATGCATATGCATACAGCCAAAACCTGGCATTAGAATCAAGAAGCCACAGTTGCAAGTCCTGCCTTTGATATAGATAGTTGTATACACATGGTCTAGTCCTTAACTTCTCAAATCCTTAGATACTCTAAAAGTCTGTAATCTAGTATAACTCACTGATAGGTAGCAGTGGATGGGATTGCCAAGCCCTATATTTATTAGGTGAAAGCATATATAGAGGTGGGGAAATAATGATAGAATAGATACCACATGCCATGAAAATAATACTTTTAATGATCATGATAATTTTTAGACATTGCATGTAAAGACAAAGAAAGAAAAAGAGAAAGAAAAGAGAAGGGAAGGGAAGGGGAGGAAAGGGGAGGAAAGGGGAGGGGAGGGGAGGGAAGGGAAGGCAAGGGAAATTTTCACTTGTTCTCATTCCCAACAGAGTGGCCGCCATGTGAAGACACTTAGGTAGTATTTCTTCTGAAGTTTAACAATGACCCCATCCTAGAACCCATTTTTCTATCTTTGGGATTAAAACATCAAATTCCAAAATCAATCCTGTCTTTCAATTGCCCCACACTTGAAACTTTTTCACTAAATCTCCATCTCAGATTCTGTCCACATTCTCTAGAAAGCAGATGATTACTATCCTCTGTTATTATATGATGTCTCCAACTTCTGCCAAGTTAAATGAATGAGATAAATTCCAATTACTTTCTGTTCTATTGTTTTAATTGGTCTGGGTACAGATTCAAAAAGACAGAACATCAATTTATGCATTGTCAAAAGATATCTTCCCACCCAGAACATAAAAATGTCTTTCCTTCTTTTTAACAAAAGCTAGCATGCAAACTGATACTTGAAAAAAATCTGTACCATCTTTAATTTCAGGTACATTTTTCCAAGTACCAACATTCCCTGTCTCCTAATAGTTGACTTTTTCCCCTCTTGTCTCTTCACTTACAAATTTACAGCTACTTTGCTTTCTCCCACTTACTTCACTCACATTAGTTTTCTAAGGAAACTGATTCTTAAAATATATAATCATGTCCATATGAGTTAAACTTCCACAATACTAGCTGTGCTGATAAAAATATATACAGTATAAGAGTTTTTTTTTCAAAAATAATTTTCAGTGGCAACACATATTAAACAGAATCAAACTGTATCCCCCCACCAGATTGACTAGAGTAGGTTCTCTCTTCTTTGAAGGCAAGTGAGACCTCATTGAGCCAGGGGGCTAATTCTCAAGTTGTTGATGGATCTTTCCAGTGATCTAAAGATATAAAAACAGATTAATTCATGAGTCCGTGGTCCTCAAATTTGGAAAATATCCTACTAAATTGCAAGGCATCATAACCCAATGACTAGACAGGTTTTTGTTTGGAGTCAAATACTTGTTCCAGTGCTGCCTCTTTCTTGCTCATCTCATCCTGGACATATCAATTAAATATTCATTTGTAAAATCTTATATGGTTTGCAACTATTTAGTTCCAGTCTTTTATCTAAATGAGCAGACTGCACTGAGTCAGTTCTGGCTAAACAAGTTATGGTACATGAAAACTGAGGAATATTATCATTTTATAAGAAACCATAAATGGTTTCTAGAGAAGCATGGAATGACTCATGGGATATGAAGGTGAACAGAGAGTAGGATGTAGAGAACAATATACACATCAACAACAACACTGTGAGATGATCATCTTTGATGGAAGCAGCTCCTCTCAACAGTTCTGAGAGCTAGGACAACTGTATTAGACTGACTCTGGACAATGTTATCCCCACCCAGAAGACGAAAAACAAAACAAAACAAACAAAAACGAAAGAAAACTTTTCATAATCTGATGAACACTTTATAAAAATTACCTCTTATGTATCTATTTTCCATAATACTAACTCCACATTCTGAAAATAGCTAATCTGTAAATGTTTATCAAAAATACATATATAGGGGTGGCTAGGTGGCACAGAGGATAAAGCACTAGCCCTGGAGTCAGGAGTACCTGGGTTCAGATCTGGTCTCAAACACTTAATAATTACCTAGCTGTGTGGCAAGTCACTTAAACCCATTTGCCATGCAAAAGCCTAAAAAATGCATACATATATATATATATATATATATATATATATATATATATATATATATATATTATATATTTGCAATGCTAACCTGTTTGCCATTGAGGATGGAAGGGAATTTTGTAACTTAAAAATATACATGTACATATGGATGAAAAAGTATTCAGCATATATAACAAATTAAAAAGATGATATAGAGGACTTTATGTTTTTACTTTAGACATTGGAACAGACAAAACAGAAAATAAGGTCAAACTTACACATCCATCAATGGTCCATATCAAATGTCACTGCCTTCTTGCACCTTTTATTGTTTCCCCTTGAGGATGTGAAGCATGAACACTTAGTACTAATGTGAATCCTTAAAGGATGCTATATGTTTCTGTGGAACACAAATGAGTTAATATTTGTTAAGAAGTTTTCAAATACAGAATTACTACTTACATGTTCTATTTTATGATACTTATGATAGATGTGTTCCCATATTTTTCTTACCATATAATATGTGCCTTTTCCACTCTCTTCCCTAGAAATTATCATTAAAGTAATGTATTTAAACATCTAGCTCATACTTATAAACCACATGTTCTGGAGTATCACTTATCAACTCTAAGAAACTCAGTTTCCTTTCCAAAATACTTTTACTATCTACATTAAAGAATGGTTCTTAACCTGTTGTAAACAGAAACTCATAAGCTCTATGGATAGATTTCAAGACATCTATGAATTTAGATTGTAATCCCCCATCATTCAATCTGAGACTACATTCCCTTTATATACAGGTAACTTGAAAGTGCATAGGTGTTTTCATAATATTTCCCTGATAAAAGTGTGACCTCTTTGAGGATAGGAACAATATTTGTTTTCCTTTATAAGATTTCATACAGAGTAAGGTCTTGCTAAATGCTTGTTGACTGAATGGATTAAAAATATTTCTTTAATAACATTAAACTTTGACTGAAATTTAGTATCTTCTATCATTTGAAATTGTTGTTCTCAGAAGGGATCCAAAGGCTTCTTCAAATGCCATAGAGGTCCTTGAAACAAAAAAAGGCAGGAAATGTGGTTCTAGGAAGTGAAATGAAATCTTTTGTCAACATTAATATATGTATGAGTCATTATCAATATTATCATAAATATCAGTATTGCTTTAGTAATTATTACTGAGGGCTTAGTAACTATTAATTGAATCCCTGAATGAATAAACTTGTATTCAGTCAAACTCATTAAGAATATGAAGGTCCTTACTAAACACTGTATTAAAAAGTCTAAATTATAATTTCTTTTAAAAAATACAATTTTACTGATTTCAAGTGTACATAATATTACAATTCACCAGTGCATCTCAGTATAAAAACAATTCATTCTAGTATACAGGTTAAACATTCTCCAGGACATCATAAATATTGTAATGAATTGATTAACAAACCAATTTTTTCAAAGTTAGTGTAAAAACAAACCCCAGGTTAGGTTTTGTTAAATAAGTTCAAATTTTGAATTAGTAGAGTCTAAATTAGAGTCTTGTACTTTGAAGAGTTATGCGACTTATTTCCTATTTATTATCTTGTCACATTTGCACTTTAATATTTTCTATAACATAAAGGTTTTCTAAGATTTCATCAGCTGGTATATTCATGTAGACAGTTCAGAAAGTAAATGTCTCATGTAGATCAGAACAGAGAATGTAATTCAGATCTAGCTTCACTCATGTATGATCATTGTGAGAATGTCTGTGGCAATCCCCTTAGTGAAGATAGCCTATCCAAGTCTCCTCAGGCAAAAGAAAATGAAAGGCCTAATAGCCTAACATAAAATTAACAGTGAGAAGAAAAAACATAAAGTATTTGCCTTAGCACTCTACTTTAATTTTATTATGGACATGTGGACAAATCTAATATCTATAGATACCATCACCTTTTCTTTTACCCTGTTATTTTTTGCAGCCATGACATTATGGTGGCAATTACAAAGACAACTGAAAGTAGGATGTGGAGTTTAATTGATGTGTATTGCTAACCCTTCAGCTTAATTTGAGATGTACAGAAGAAAAAGATATGGATTGACCATCAGGGTGTTTAGAAGCATCTTTGTTTGCTTTACTTTCTCAAAGAGGAGAAGAGAAAAAAATATACATTCATTTCTATTGCCTATTCTACAATAAATATTTCAAGTATAATAAAAATGTCAAAGACTAATTTCAATTTTTCTGTATTCATGTCATTTGAGAAAAGGTTGAAGGATCTATAGATAGTTATCCTAAAGAAGAGAATATTGAGGTAAGCATGATATATTCCAGTATTTGGATGAAAGAACGATACAGGATTATTCCTTTTGGCCCAAGAGGACAAAACAGTACAGGATGGGATGCACATAAAGATAAATTACAGGAAGTCATTTGTATACTGAAAGACTGAGCAAACTCAGTGTACCCACAGGATATTTGACTTTCAAGAAGAATTCAAAGCACTGAAGGGGTCACTTTGAGTTTGGAAGGAACTCTTGTAGGACTTGGTAGGAGAGAGGTGGGACTCAACAGAAAATCAAAAAGTTGTCTCAGAAGTTAACCAAATTTTAGTACCTTTCAAAGGTAATAAATATTAATGTTGTTATTGTTTCTTGTGAATCCTTTACAACTCCTGTATTTTTTGTGAAGAATAAAGTCTATGCTCTATCCAAGATGCATTTGTGGCCTTGAGTACTTATCATATTTGTGGAAAGGTAGTCAGAACTATATTTAAAGATCTCGCAAGAATAAATTCCAAGAAGTAGAAATAAATAACTCAAAGGGAAAAATCATCTTCATTTAACCTGAAAATAGGATTTGTCAAGCTAACTCAAAGTCTTATAAAGGATATCTGGGGAGGAAGGAGGAAAAGAGTACCAATACTGGTAGGTATCATAATTATCAAATTTTTCATTTTCTACAATAAAATGACAATATATTAAAGGAAATATACTTAAGTCAAAGCAATTATAACATAAACACTGATTATTTATCAGATTATTTGGAAATAAACTATTCAAAACATAACATAAAGGTAGAGAATTGTGAGTCACTTTATAATAGAAATGCTCAGCAGGTTTTCTGTGTGTAGGTTTGCCAGTCACATTAACCAGACCAACTCATATGATTTTCTCAATAGATGTAGAAAAAACTTTTGGCAACATTCAACACTCATTCTTTTTAACAACATTAGAAAGCATAGAAATAAGTTTTTCTTAAAATAAATAGTATCTATCGAAAAAACAACAGCAAATATCTATAATAGAATTAAGCTAAAATTCTTTCCAAAAAGATCTGGGGTGAAGTAAGGATTCCCATTATCACCATGATTATTCAATAGTATACTAGAAATGCTAGCTATAGTCATAGGAGAAAAGTAAGAAATTAAAAGAATTAGAATATTCAATGAGGTATTGCTTAGCAGATGTTGTGCATAGAGAATCCTAGGGAATAAAATTTAAAAAACCATTAAGATACCTAGTAACTACAGCAAATTTTCAGGAAATTAAATAAACTCATAAATCATCAGCATTTCTAGATATTCATAATCAAGTCCCACAAAAAAGAGATAGAAAGAGAAATTCCATTTTATATAATTCTATACAATATAAAGTAATTGGGTGTCTACCTGCCAAATCAAAACCAGGGAAGCATACGACCATAATTACAAAACATTTTTACACATTTATGGTAAGAATTAAACAACTATAGAAATAATAATTGTTCCTGAAAGGCAGAATGAATGTAGTAAAAATGACAATAATATCTAAATTAATTTACTCAGTGACATAGCAATAAAAGAACCAAAAAATTATTCTATCAACTGGAAAATGTAATTGTAAAATTCATCTAGGAGAACAAAAAGTTGAGAATATATAGGCAATCAATAATTAATAAAATATGAGAGGTAGCCTCAAAAAATTAGACCTCAAACTATATTACAATGTGATAATCAACCAAAACAGAATGGAGGATCAATGGAACAGGTTAATTACACAATATGCAGTAACAAGTGAACATAGTAATGTATGTAAAAAAGCCCAAAGATTTAAGCTTTTGGCATAAGAACTCACTTTTTAATCAAAAATTTGGGGAATACAAAGTACTTTTGCAGAAACTATGTACAGACTGACATTTCACTCCATGAACCCACATGTAATCAAAATGAGTACCAGATTTAGACATAAAGGGCATAAAATCATAAGCAAATTAGATAAAGATGGAATAGTGTATCTGTCAAATCTCTGGATAAGATAGTGGAGTGCTTTGTCATTACCTACTCCAGCTCATTTTACATATGAGGAAACTGAGGTAAACAGGGTTAAAATAGTCATAAAGCAAGTAAATATCTGTGATCAGATTTGAATTTAGGTCTTCCTGACTCCAGGACAAGCATTCTATCCATTGTAGCAGCTGCTGCCTCAACAAACTTTCTGTGGTCATAAAGGGGGGGGGGGAAAGGTAAATAGATGGTGCTAAAAAATTTAGATAGGATGTTGGAGGTAGAGTCAGGAAGACTCATTTGTAAAATGAGCTAGTGAAGGATCTGGCAAACCACTCTTGAAAATGATTGGAAAACAATAAATATTATATGTTGATCTCCTGTCTACTGGTCACTTTTCTCCCTAACACATCCTCTATATAATTGTTAATTACTCCTAAAACCCATTTCTTCTCTCATCACTTCTGTATTTAGAAATATTTTTGGTAAGGGGTAGGGAGATCCAATTAGGTGACCCAGTGGATCTGAATCTAGAGTTAGGCAGACCTAAATTCAAATTCAAGCTCAGATATTTATTAGCTGAGTTATCCTGAGCAAATAACTCAATCTCTCACTTAATGTACTAGAGAAGGAAATGGCATAATATTCAAATATTTACCAAGAACACTCCACCAATAAATAGTAGGAAACTGGAGTCAGACTTGAGTTCAAAATCTACCTCAGAAACCTAGTAGCTATCTGATTCTAGGCAACTTACACAATCCTGATTGCCTCAGTTTCCTCATCTGCAAAATGAAATAGAGAAAGAAATGGCAAACTACTCTATTATTTTTTCACAGAACCCCCCAAATGGGGTCATAAACACTTGTAAATGATTAAAATTAGTGAACCACAAAGAGAAATACAAATCAAAACAGCTCTGAGGTACTTAACTCACATCTAACAGATAGAAAAGGAAAAGAACAAATTTGGAAGGAATATGTAAAAATTAGGACACTAATGCATTGTTGATGGTGTGAATTGATTCAACCATTCTAGAGAGTAATTTTGAAAGATGTTCAAAATCCTATAAAATTATGCATATCCTTTCTGATCTAGCAATGTCACTACTGTCTATATCCCAGAAATCTCAAAGGACTCATGAGGAAAAATGTTATCTATTTCCAGATAAATAAGTGATGGAAATTGAATGCATATTGAAGATATATTTTATCTTGGTCTGTATTTTCCTTTGCAACATGTGTAATGTGAAAATATGCTTTGCTTGAATTCACATGCTTAATCTATGTCAAATTGCTTGTCTTCTTAAAAAAACATAGTGATGTGATATATTTAAAAGAGCAATTATTCTAGAGTCAAAAAGAGATGAGCTAAAAAAAAAACCTATTTTCATTTACTAGTCATTTGACAATGTGCCATTCAATTAAGTTTTCAGTTTCTTTATATGTAAAGTTTGTATTTTTAATACCTGTTTAACAATTTTGTCATGAAGAACAACTAAAATAGCATGTGTTATATATGTTTGTCATAGTTATACATGCATAACCAATATTAAAATATTCATTGTCATGGGGAGGTGGGTGAGAAAGGAGGAAAAAAGAAAAATGTAGAACTCAAAATCAAAAAAATGAATGTTGAAAACTATCTTCACATGAAATAAGTATGTGCTCTATATTATCATCATCTGCTATGATCACTGCTGAGCTAACATTTCTGTTAACTAAATTCAGGATAATTTTATGTGAATATTTCAAATATTTATTATTAAATTTAGGATTAGTAGAATTTCTAGAACATAAAGATTGAGAAATGGAAAATAGCCTAAGTCTGCCCCCTTTCAGGGAACCTGCTAAGAGCAGAATTATTCTCCATCTATTCCTGCAAAGGCATTAGTGCTGTATCATTAAGCAAACAAAGAAACTGGATCATGGAGTAATTTTGAATTTTTGATTATAGATATAATGATGCTTTCAGCAACTTCCCTTGGCAAAGACATCTTTTAGGACCACCTCTGTCATCATAGTTGAATGAAAAATCATATGCCTCATGGACTGAAACAGTTTTTTAAGGCAGACATATTATTACTATGAAAGGATACAGGAAATATGGCAAGGTTATGGGACTTATGGACTGAATGGATTAAAAATATTTCTTTAATAACATTAAACTTTGACTCAAATTTAGTATCTTCTATTATTTGAAATTGTTGTTCTCAGAAGGGATCCAAAGGCTTGCCATAGAGGTCCTTGAAACATGTGGTTCTAGGAAGTGAAATATCTTTTGTAACATTAATATATGTATGAGTCATTATCAATATTATCATAAATATCAGTATTGCTTTAGTAATTATTACTGAGGGCTTAGTAACTATTAATTGAATCCCTGAATGAATAAACTTGTATTCAGTCAAACTCATTAAGAATATGAAGGTCCTTACTAAACACTGTATTAAAAAGTCTAAATTATAATTTCTTTTAAAAAATACAATTTTACTGATTTCAAGTGTACATAATATTACAATTCACCAGTGCATCTCAGTATAAAAACAATTCATTCTAGTATACAGGTTAAACATTCTCCAGGACATCATAAATATTGTAATGAATTGATTAACAAACCAATTTTTTCAAAGTTAGTGTAAAAACAAACCCCAGGTTAGGTTTTGTTAAATAAGTTCAAATTTTGTATTAGTAGAGTCTAAATTAGAGTCTTGTACTTTGAAGAGTTTATGCGACTTATTTCCTATTTATTATCTTGTCACATTTGCACTTTAATATTTTCTATAACATAAAGGTTTTCTAAGATTTCATCAGCTGGTATATTCATGTAGACAGTTCAGAAAGTAAATGTCTCATGTAGATCAGAACAGAGAATGTAATTCAGATCTAGCTTCACTCATGTATGATCATTGTGAGAATGTCTGTGGCAATCCCCTTAGTGAAGATAGCCTATCCAAGTCTCCTCAGGCAAAAGAAAATGAAAGGACTAATAGCCTAACATAAAATTAACAGTGAGAAGAAAAAAATAAAGTATTTGCCTTAGCACTCTACTTTAATTTTATTGTGGACATGTGGACAAATCTAATATCTATAGATACCATCACCTTTTCTTTTACCCTGTTGTTTTTTGCAGCCATGACATTATGGTGGCAATTACAAAGACAACTGAAAGTAGGATGTGGAGTTTAATTGATGTGTATTGCTAACCCTTCAGCTTAATTTGAGATGTACAGAAGAAAAAGATATGGATTGACCATCAGGGTGTTTAGAAGCATCTTTGTTTGCTTTACTTTCTCAAAGAGGAGAAGAGAAAAAAATATACATTCATTTCTATTGCCTATTCTACAATAAATATTTCAAGTATAATAAAAATGTCAAAGACGAATTTCAATTTTTCTGTATTCATGTCATTTGAGAAAAGGTTGAAGGATCTATAGATAGTTATCCTAAAGAAGAGAATATTGAGGCAAGCATGATATATTCCAGTATTTGGATGAAAGAACGATACAGGATTATTCCTTTTGGCCCAAGAGGACGAAACAGTACAGGATGGGATGCACATAAAGATAAATTACAGGAAGTCATTTGTATACTGAAAGACTGATCAAACTCAGTGTACCCACAGGATATTTGACTTGCAAGAAGAATTCAAAGCACTGAAGGGGTCACTTTGAGTTTGGAAGGAACTCGTGTAGGACTTGGTAGGAGAGAGGTGGGACTCAACAGAAAATCAAAAAGTTGTCTCAGAAGTTAACCAAATTTTAGTACCTTTCAAAGGTAATAAATATTAATGTTGTTATTGTTTCTTGTGAATCCTTTACAACTCCTGTATTTTTTGTGAAGAATAAAGTCTATGCTCTATCCAAGATGCATTTGTGGCCTTGAGTACTTATCATATTTGTGGAAAGGTAGTCAGAACTATATTTAAAGATCTCGCAAGAATAAATTCCAAGAAGTAGAAATAAATAACTCAAAGGGAAAAATCATCTTCATTTAACCTGAAAATAGGATTTGTCAAGCTAACTCAAAGTCTTATAAAGGATATCTGGGGAGGAAGGAGGAAAAGAGTACCAATACTGGTAGGTATCATAATTATCAAATTTTTCATTTTCTACAATAAAATGACAATATATTAAAGGAAATATACTTACGTCAAAGCAATTATAACATAAACACTGATCATTTATCAGATTATTTGGAAATAAACTATTCAAAACATAACATAAAGGTAGAGAATTGTGAGTCACTTTATAATAGAAATGCTCAGCAGGTTTTCTGTGTGTAGGTTTGCCAGTCACATTAACCAGACCAACTCATATGATTTTCTCAATAGATGCAGAAAAAACTCTTGGCAACATTCAACACTCATTCTTTTTAACAACATTAGAAAGCATAGAAATAAATTTTTCTTAAAATAAATAGTATCTATCGAAAAAACAACAGCAAGTATCTATAATAGAATTAAGCTAAAATTCTTTCCAAAAAGATCTGGGGTGAAGTAAGGATTCCCATTATCACCATGATTATTCAATAGTATACTAGAAATGCTAGCTATAGTCATAGGAGAAAAGTAAGAAATTAAAAGAATTAGAATATTCAATGAGGTATTGCTTAGCAGATGTTATGCATAGAGAATGCTAGGGAATAAAATTTAAAAAACCATTAAGATACCTAGTAACTACAGCAAATTTTCAGGAAATTAAATAAACTCATAAATCATCAGCATTTCTAGATATTCATAATCAAGTCCCACAAAAAAGAGATAGAGAAATTCCATTTTATATAATTCTATACAATATAAAGTAATTGGGTGTCTACCTGCCAAATCAAAACCAGGAAGCATACAACCATAATTACAAAACATTTTTACACATTTATGGTAAGAATTAAACAACTATAGAAATAATAATTGTTCCTGAAAGGCAGAATGAATGTAGTAAAAATGACAATAATATCTAAATTAATTTACTCAGTGACATAGCAATAAAAGAACCAAAAATTATTCTATCAACTGGAAAATGTAATTGTAAAATTCATCTAGGAGAACAAAAAGTTGAGAATATATAGGCAATCAATAATTAATAAAATATGAGAGGTAGCCTCAGAAAATTAGACCTCAAACTACATTACAATGTGATAATCAACAAAAACAGAATGGAGGATCAATGGAACAGGTTAATTACACAATATGCAGTAACAAGTGAACATAGTAATGTATGTAAAAAAGCCCAAAGATTTAAGCTTTTGGCATAAGAACTCACTTTTTTAATCAAAAATTTGGGGAATACAAAGTACTTTTGCAGAAACTATGTACAGACTGACATTTCACTCCATGAACCCACATGTAATCAAAATGAGTACCAGATTTAGACATAAAGGGCATAAAATCATAAGCAAATTAGATAAAGATGGAATAGTGTATCTGTCAAATCTCTGGATAAGATAGTGGAGTGCTTTGTCATTACCTACTCCAGCTCATTTTACATATGAGGAAACTGAGGTAAACAGGGTTAAAATAGTCATAAAGCAAGTAAATATCTGTGATCAGATTTGAATTTAGGTCTTCCTGACTCCAGGACAAGCATTCTATCCATTGTAGCAGCTGCTGCCTCAACAAACTTTCTGTGGTCATAAAGGGGGGGAAAAAGGTAAATAGATGGTGCTAAAAAATTTAGATAGGATGTTGGAGGTAGAGTCAGGAAGACTCATTTGTAAAATGAGCTAGTGAAGGATCTGGCAAACCACTCCTGAAAATGATTGGAAAACAATAAATATTATATGTTGATCTCCTGTCTACTGGTCACTTTTCTCCCTAACACATCCTCTATATAATTGTTAATTACTCCTAAAATGCATTTCTTCTCTCATCACTTCTGTATTTAGAAATATTTTTGGTAAGGGGTAGGGAGATCCAATTAGGTGACCCAGTGGATCTGAATCTAGAGTTAGGCAGACCTAAATTCAAATTCAAGCTCAGATATTTATTAGCTGAGTTATCCTGAGCAAATAACTCAATCTCTCACTTAATGTACTAGAGAAGGAAATGGCATAATATTCAAATATTTACCAAGAACACTCCACCAATAAATAGTAGGAAACTGGAGTCAGACTTGAGTTCAAAATCTACCTCAGAAACCTAGTAGCTATCTGATTCTAGGCAACTTACACAATCCTGATTGCCTCAGTTTCCTCATCTGCAAAATGAAATAGAGAAAGAAATGGCAAACTACTCTATTATTTTTTCACAGAACCCCCCAAATGGGGTCATAAACACTTGTAAATGATTAAAATTAGTGAACCACAAAGAGAAATACAAATCAAAACAGCTCTGAGGTACTTAACTCACATCTACAGATAGAAAAGGAAAAGAACAAATTTGGAAGGAATATGTAAAAATTAGGACACTAATGCATTGTTGATGGTGTGAATTGATTCAACCATTCTAGAGAGTAATTTTGAAAGATGTTCAAAATCCTGTAAAATTATGCATATCCTTTCTGATCTAGCAATGCCACTACTGTCTATATCCCAGAAATCTCAAAGGACTCATGAGGAAAAATGTTATCTATTTCCAGATAAATAAGTGATGGAAATTGAATGCATATTGAAGATATATTTTATCTTGGTCTGTATTTTCCTTTACAACATGTGTAATGTGAAAATATGCTTTGCTTGAATTCACATGCTTAATCTATGTCAAATTGCTTGTCTTCTTAAAAAAACATAGTGATGTGATATATTTAAAAGAGCAATTATTCTAGAGTCAAAAAGAGATGAGCTAAAAAAAAACCTATTTTCATTTACTAGTCATTTGACAATGTGCCATTCAATTAAGTTTTCAGTTTCTTTATATGTAAAGTTTGTATTTTTAATACCTGTTTAACAATTTTCTTGTGAAGAACAACTAAAATAGCATGTGTTATATATGTTTGTCATAGTTATACATGCATAACCAATATTAAAATATTCATTGTCATGGGGAGGTGGGTGAGAAAGGAGGAAAAAAGAAAAATGTAGAACTCAAAATCAAAAAATGAATGTTGAAAACTATCTTCACATGAAATAAGTATGTGCTCTATATTATCATCTGCTATAATCACTGCTGAGCTAACATTTCTGTTAACTAAATTCAGGATAATTTTATGTGAATATTTCAAATATTTATTATTAAATTTAGGATTAGTAGAATTTCTAGAACATAAAGATTGAGAAATGGAAAATAGCCTAAGTCTGCCCCCTTTCAGGGAACCTGCTAAGAGCAGAATTATTCTCCATCTATTCCTGCAAAGGCATTAGTGCTGTATCATTAAGCAAACAAAGAAACTGGATCATGGAGTAATTTTGAATTTTTGATTATAGATATAATGATGCTTTCAGCAACTTCCCTTGGCAAAGACATCTTTTAGGACCACCTCTGTCATCATAGTTGAATGAAAAATCATATGCCTCATGGACTGAAACAGTTTTTTAAGGCTCATACATTCTTGACATATTATTACTATGAAAGGATACAGGAAATATGGCAAGGTATATGGGACTTATGCTGCTATACTTATTTTGTGATGCCAACAAGAGCTGTGACTTTTGCAGTAGACCAAAGCAGTTGTTCTTTACAAAAGGTAATTGGAGGTTTGATATGAAGACTGGAAAAGTCTCTCTTCCCTCCCCCTCAAAAAAATCATTACCATAACTATCGTTATCATTTCTAGTTGGAGGCATATTGCCCAAAATTTAATGAATAAACTTTTTTTTCTTTTTCCTTCAACTAATTCATGGTTATACGGTGTATGCTTAGCAAGCATTTTGATTTTGCAAAGAAGAAACTTAGAAAGAATGAAAGATTTAAGAAGGGGAAGCTAGAAGGCAGGCATTCCATGTAAAAAAGAATAGGAAAAAGGGATGTCAAAGATAAATCCTGTTTATTTCACATAGCATTTTTCTCAGACACTGGCAGATCTATGAGTCATTTCCAATATTATGACAGCTAGGTAGTAGAGTGGATAATAGAATACTAAAATTGGAGTTAGCAAGACTTTAGTTCAAATCTAGCTGAGACACTTAGCGGCACGACCCTCTGTAAGTTATTTAACTTCTACCTGATTCTGTTTCCTTATGTATGCAATGATAAAAATAAAAGCACCTATCCTCTAGGGTTGTTGTATGCATTAAATGATATAATATTTGTAAAGTGATTTGCAAAACTTGTCATTATAAGAATGTCAGTTATTATTATTGCTATTAATTAACATTTTATTTTTACTATGTACAAAGTAATGCTCTAAATTCAAGGAATGGGGAATTAAATATTCAATCTCATTACCAATTACTTTTATATTTACATTTTTTCCAGGTGTTCTCTTGGTTCTAGGACTCAGTAACACAAAAATTTACTTGTATTTATTGTCACAGTGATTAAATGACAATGTCTCTCTCCAAAGGATGATATCTTAATTTGTAAAGAATTTGTAACTAAATTCTGCTTCAGTACATTAACTATTTAAATGCAATTCAAAAATATAAAAATGGATTTATATATTCTTGCTTGTATGAAACATTTTAAATTATTAATAATTTATAAATGATAGGATATATAAAAGTAGTAGTATCCCAAAAGTCCTCATCTGTAAAATTATGGTATTAAACTCTTAGGTCTCTTCTTTCAATAAATACACAATCTATCTGATGGTTCTAATCCTGTCAAAAGAATCTACTAAATGTGTGACCCTAGGCTAGTCACTTAATCTTTCTAAATTTTTAATTCCTTATCTGGAAAATGAAGATAATAGTTGCATCTCACAAGATTTTAAAGACCAAATGAAATACTTTGTATAAAATTTTGCAAACCAAAAAATTCTGCATACATACCCACAAATATCTTTATATTCCTCCTCTTCATCAAACTTGACAACACTAGTCAAGCTATTCTAATGAATCTTTTGGTTTCTATGCAAAGCCTTGTGGAGGGAAGCAGAAGCCAAATAAAGCCAGAACTGCAGGAAGTCACCAATGAAATGGTAAAACTGGTATATTAAATCTTACACCCAAATATGTTTAATTTACCTTGTGGATTTAAAGGAAAACTATCCATACTACCAGAGGCTGGTCTGTCACTAGGGTAAAAGGATAGGTAGGTAGAATTAAGCTATCAGTCCAGGATCTTAGATGGAATTCTTTATCAAGGAAATGAGAAAGGAACATTGAGGGGGAAGGCTAAGACCTAGGATTAAGGAAGGCAAGTGTCCATACTGGAAGGGAAATGACATGATGTCATCTTTATAGGTGACCTTGGCATAGAGGCAAGGAAAATAGAAATGAGAATTTTAGTAGAATAGTTTGGACACTGGGATGGAGTTTCCTCTGGGGTAAAATCATTAATTTCCTCTTCAGAGGTCAGTCCCTATCTCTGCGTCTCCTCTCACCTTACATCCATTTTTTCCATCTAGGCCTGAAATTCTATTCATTACTCCCTCTTATTACTTTCCTTTTCCCACAGAAGTTCCTAGAGAAGAGGCTTTACTTACACTTTTTTCTTTGTATCCCTATCTAGAATGACTAGAATAGAGTCCCCGTTTAATGCAATGAACTTTTTTTTTGCTGATTCTTTTTATCTCTGTGAGTTCTTTCCCTCACCAATGTATCCTGTATCATAATGTATAAATTATTTAAATAAAATTAAATAATTATATATAATTATCTTACTTATTACAATGTTTGATGATCTGGTTATACATAGTATTCTCAATTTATTTGAACTGTTTGTACTCCATAATTGTCTGTATGTTGACTCTCCATTAGACTGTAAATTATGAGGTTGTTGACTTTTCATTAAATATAGGTACGCTTTTGTTGTTCAGTTATTTTTCAATCATGTCTGACTCTTTGTGACCCAACTTGGGGTTTTCTTGCCAACGATACTACAATGGTTTCCCATGCCATCTCCAGCTCATTTTACAGATGAGTAACTGAGAGGCAGAGTTGTGATGCGACCAGGGTCACATAGCTAGTAAGTGTCTAAAGCAGATTTGAACTCAGGAAAATGAGACTTCCTGATTCCAGACCTGGTGCTCTATCCACTGCACTGGTTCATAGTAAGGGCTTAAGAAATGCTGGTTGACTTTTTATTGTTTTACTGTTCATTTCTCCCGCTATTCCTAAAATTTCCTTTCTCTTTTCTTTGACAATTTTCTTTCATTCTTCTCTCTCACACCATTATATGATTCTTTTTTCTGTCCAACTCAACAACTTGTATTTTTTTAATTAAAGACTCATGTTTATATTATTGGGCATTATATAAGGGAGAGGGGAAAATGATAAGTGAGGCAGCAAGGAAATAGCAAGGTCTTAAGCTTGTATCCCTGCTGTAGGTTTGCAAAGCATTTAGGAATTCTTATAGTACTACATATATTTCAATTAGTATTATTAATAATAGTAGTATCATTATTAGCATGATTATACATTTCTGAAAAAAATAAGTATAAAATAAGATTTCTGTATAAAAATTCACATCTCAAAAAAAAGGCACTGGATCATGACCAAATTTATGGGTGAAAAAAGCCAAGTATGAACGGTACTTGGTTCAGCACAACCAAAAATGACCTTGTCATAGTGGATGAACTGATAGGGCTGATCCTGATTTAAGATGCTTCCATGCTGTCACACAAACATAGTCCTAGACTATCATTTTAAAATCATTGGCAAACTTAATTATACAGTCAGTTTTAATGACTTTTAGCTGCCTATTCATTTTTATGCTCATGCTAAACCATGCTGTTTCCTTAGCAACTTCTTTTGGTCTTCCCACCACCACTCCTTTTGTGTCTTGTCAGTTCCTGAGCAGTTTTAAAAATGTGTTCAAAGTAAATTATAATTTATATCAATTTATCTTATTTAACAAGAACCTGGATATTGTTGTCCTTATTTTTATAGTTGAATATGAACTATGTAAAAATGATAAATAATGAAACATTAAAACACTTTTTAGAGGGAGACAGAATGAAGAGAAAGAGAAAGAAAAGTATCTTCAAGATTACCTGGCCTAGAGCAACCTGAACAAGAATTTACAAGACTTATCTGCTGGTATTTTCTTTATTGTTAAATTGTAAGACTCAGTTGAGCCCATGGTCATGGTTCAGAGAGGGCATTGAAAATTTGGGGTGAAAGTCAAAGAAAGGACAGGAAAAGAAAATGTCTGAAGGTATATTCAAAACAAGCTTTGTCAATTCTGGTTTCACAGATAGTGTGTAACCTGATGGAAACATTTGGCTACTATTAAATTCATTATCCAATATCTGTCTTTCCAGATGATACCCCTAACCACATGATCAATACAGTCATAGAACTCTAAACGGTAGGAAAAGTAAGAAGGATGGATTTCTCCTTCCTTATTCAGTTCGTTCATCCTAAAATACAAAATATGAAATTTTAAGGCTTTAAGTGTCAAAATAGATAAATGGTTATTTATATCTATTTCACTTTCATGGGAACTAGAATATACCAAATGGTTCTTACTTTAAAAAATGTTTTGATGTTGCTTTTTTCCCCACCCCACCCCTTATTCCTTAATTTTCCACGACAAAATAACAATGAACCAACTAGTAGAGTCATTTTGGATACCCACTCACACACAGAAAGACACACAAAGCATATAAATATTTGCATATTTATGTATATATTCATAGACATATATTCTACTATCATTATGCATGAATTATTTAAATATTATTAAATAATTATATGTAATTGTTTTACCTATTACAATTCTTGATCCTCTAGTTATACTTAGTCACAATTCATCTCTTCTGTCATTTATTTTGGTAGGGGAAAAAGTTACAGAGGGGAAATTAGAAAAAATATTTAAAAAGAAATCCAATAGAATAGAATAGAAAGCATAATATGTGACATTAAGCCAGTTGGGGCAAAGTGTTGTCCAGTGGACTAATATTTAAAGAACTTTGGAAATGGTATTATTTGAATATTAAAGAAATCTTATATGAAGGTAGAGACAACAAAAACAGAGCATTCATGAGCTAGCGAAGTTAGAGGTACATAAATAACATGATGAAATGGAAGCACCACTAGCACCAAAGTTATACTACTTTGGTCCAAATTCAAACTCCAAGGTTTACTGCATGCATGACCCTGGAAATGTCACTTAAACTCTTTTGTTCTCAGTTTCCTCCTCTCTTAAACAAGAAAAATTAGACTAGATTACTTTTTATTTTTTACTTTTTGCAAGGCAATGGGGTTAAGTGGCTTGCCCAAAGTTACACAGCTAGATAATTATTAAGGTCTGAGGCTGGATTTGAATTCAGGTACTCCTGACTCCAGGGCCGGTGTTCTATCCACTGCACCACCTAGCCACCCCATAGACTAGATTATTTTTTGCAGCTGTTATGTTAGTATACTTAGAGAATCCTAAAGATTCAACTGAAAATAGATGAAGCAAAGAAAAATGTTAACAAAGTTATGGGGAAAAAATAAACATATATAAATCATCAGAATGCCTATATATTACCAACAAAGTTCAGTGGAACGATAGAGAAATTTCTTATAAAATAGTTGAATAACTCATCATCATTAAACAAAAACTACTAGGGGAAAACCAGAAACTAAACATAGACCAGCATCTCACAACATATAGCAAGATATACTGGAACTAGGTACAGGACTTGTACATAAATAGTTATATCTTAAGAGAATTAGAGAACACAGAAGAAATAATCTGTCAGAATTTTGGATAGGTAAAAAATTCATGGCAAAGTAATAGGAGAGGTTCACACGAGAATATATGAATCATTTTCTTTAATTTTTATTGTACAAACAAAAACAATGTAATCAAAATAAAGAAAGTGGGGGTTGTTTGATTGTAGCAAGTTTGATAAAGGTCACCTTTGTCTAAGAAATAGAGAACTAAAACAAATTTATAAAATAGGAATCATTCCAAATGATAAATGAAAAACCATGAATAGGCAGTTTTCGGAAGACGAAAACTAAGCTATTATTAGTTATGGTTTTAAATGCTGTAACTCAGTAATAATTAGAAAATTAAAAATTAAAAGAAATCTAAGGTAACACTATTCATCACATTGGCTAAGATGACATAAAAAGAAAAATGACAAATGCTAGAGGGGGATGTGGGGAAAATAGGTACATCCATGCTTTGTTTATGAACCTGTGAACTCGTTCAGCCAATCTGGAAAACAATTTGGACCTATTGTCGAAAGAAATATAAAATTGTGTATACTCTTTGATCTAATAATATTATTACTAAGACTATACTCCCAGGATTTTTGAAAAATAAAGGAATTATATCCACAAAAATATTTATAGTACCTCTTGTGGTGGCAAAAATTGGAATCAGACAGAATATTCATTAACTAGAGAATGGTTAAACAAATTATGATTTGGAAATGTGATGGTAATAAATTGTGCTGTAATAAATGATGAAGGGGCAATTTCAGGGATTAAAAACCAGGAAGACTTATATGAACTGATGCAAAATAAACGGAGCAAAACAAAGATAAAAATGGACACAGTAGTAAGGAAATATGAAAGTTTTAGTAACTAATCTCATCTTAACTTCAAAAATCTTGTGATAGAAAAATGCTACTTACTTCCAAAGAGAGATCTGATATCCTCAATGTGCAGAGTAAAACCTTTTTTTAAGTATTTTAATATATAATATTTTATTTTTCCCAATGTTTAAAACTTATTAAAACATTTTTAACATTTGTGCTTTCTTTTTAAGTTTTGGGTTGCAAATTCTACTCTTTTTCTTCCCCTTCCCAAGAGAATAAGAAATCATATATAGGTTATTCATGTGCAATAATGTAAAACATTTCAGTATGTCATTTTGTACAAGAAGAATCAAAAATAAGATGAAAGAAAGAAAGAAAGTGAAAAATAGCATGCTTCAGTCTATTATTCAGATGACATAAGTTCTTTCTCTGAAGATGGATAGTATACTTCATCATTAGATTTTTTGAAATTATCTTGTATCTTGTTATTACCAAGAACAGCTAGATTATTTACAGTTTGTTATCATACAATATTGCTGCTACTATGCATGAAATTCTGGCTCTATTCTATTCACTTTGTATCTGTTCATATAAGTCTTTCCAAATTTCTTTTTCAATCTTCCTGCTTTGTCATTTCTTATAGCATAATAATATTCCATCACAATTATATACCACAGCTTGTTTAGTCATTCCCCAATTGATGGAAATCCCCTACATTTCCAATTCTTAGCCACCACAAAAATATTTTTTCACAGATAGATACTTTCCTTTATCTTTTTTATACCTTTGGGGAAGAACAAGGTTAATGCAGACATATATTACACATGACTATATTGCATATTTTGTTGCCTTCTCAGTGACTGAGAGAAAAGAGAAGGAATGTGAAACTAAAAGTAATTATATTAAATATGAAAAAAATATCTATATTCCAGTAGAGATTGAGAAGGGAGTAGATTCTAGTGCATACAAAAGATTGCCTTGGTGATCCCTGTGTTCTTCTTCCTCGCTGACACAGATGTCCTCTCTTTTGTATCTGTGGCTGCCCTTAACAATCAGAGTTCCAAAAGCTATGATAGAAGCCCAGGCACAGTTTATCTGGGTTCCTATGTACCCACCCTGACCCATCCTTAGAAAGAGAAGGATTGAGATAGGAGCCAAGCATTCAGTTAGGGAATGCAACACAGGCAACCTATCACCAAACTCAGACTCAGATTGAAAGTCAAGGCTACTCTCAGGTTCAGTTTCTGCTCAAACCTGCTCCAGCCACAGGTGACGGGGTTAAAATCTTGTCTCCCATTTGCTTTGATTTCTCTCTCCATCCCTGCCCTGCTCCCCATAACCTACACTATAGCTTGAGAACATCAACACCGTTTGAATCTGATTTCAAAATAAATTTGTTGATGAAGAGAAAGACTGTGTCCATTTATCTATTACTTTTTCTAATGGACACATTTAGAATATTTATAAAAAATTACAAGCTTCTGAATATGCAGGAAACCAAGACATGTGCAGGCACTCTTAATAATTCATGCTTTTTTTTGAAGCATGATTAGAGCTAAGTAGATCTCTTCATCCATGAATTGGTGCATTAAAAAACTTAATGAGAAAAGCCTGCTTGATAAATGCCTTGATGGACAACAACTAGTTTACCATCAATCATCACATTATTCACATCAAGTCAGAAACATTCATCATAGAGTCAGGAAATAGTGAGGTCTTGTTCTTCTATTACATGTGCTAATAGGGATATAGAGAGCAAAAGTTCAAGTGGAAGAGTCATTACACAACTGATTATATCCATCAAGAATATATTTTTGCTGGGATCTTATTTGGAAAATGTAAGCAAGTTAAAAGTTTAGGAAATAAGAACATTAGATGCAATTGAAAGAGAACTATATATAAAAATAAGATGATCTGGATTCAAATTCTGGACTTATCATATAGCTATTTTAGCTACATCACCCACATCCCTCCCTTTGCCTGGTCTTTAGTTTCTTCATTTTAAAAATGAAGAGTTCAGATAAATAAGGCATTGTACTTTCAGTCATAGGACTACAGGTTTTCAACTGGAAAGGACTTAAACATGTACTCCAATACCATCTTTTTTATAGATGAATAACTGATGTCAGCCATGGTGGCATTGTAGATAGCACAGATATGAGGTAAGGAATACTCTTTTTCCTGAGATCCAATCTGGTCTCAGACACTAGCTATACAACTCTAGGCAAGTCACTTAACCTGTTTGCTTCAGTTTTCCCATTTGTAAAATAAGCTGAAGATAGAAATGGCAAATCACTCCAGTATCTTCACACACAAGCAACATACACACACCCAAACAAACCCAAATGGCGTCACAAAGAGTCAGATAAGACAAAAGGAGCATTGCAATAAAAACAAGAAAATGTCAAAAGAGGTGACATTCAATAGATAAACTCAATTGTTACCTTCCATTTTTTGTTATATTTGCATATATTGAGAGTTAGAATAAATGGTTTATTTTTCATATGATGGGGGGAAAAGAAGATCACAAGTGAAGAGAATTACTGTTTAAGGTGTTTGGGACAGTGCTGATTACAGAGATAAATCAGAGCTATCAAAATTTTATTGTACTATTTTTTTGGAGAATATTCTCTAGATTAAAAAAGCGAATTGTTATGTGATACACAAGAGAATAAAAAAGAAACTAGAGACAGCATAGCGACTGGAGAGAGAACTGAACTCAGAGTCATGGTTCTATGTGCTTTTAGATATAGTCAGGTTTATATGACATCAAACTTTTAGTGTCCTACGAAAGTTGCAAATACTCTAAATCAAGTGCACTTGCCAATCTGCATTGATATAAGTTTATTACCAGAAATCTCTCTAAATCTAAGAAGAAACTCATAAAAGTGCCATGATGATAATGATAATGATGATAAGGAGGCACAGGAGGAAAATAATGGGCTTGAGAATAATAATGATAATAATAATAATGATTATAATAATAATAGAGAAGATTTATTTAGAACTTTATAATTTGATTCAACAACAATCTTAGAGATAGGTCTATTATAACCATTATTTTATAGATGAAGAAACTGAAGAATATGGAAATTAAGTAACATGCCTATAATCACAGAATAAGGTTATGTTTCAGGTAGGATTCAAAATAAATTTTTATTGAATCTGTTTCAAATTTTATGTACTATACTACCTAAATATATATTTCAGTCCTTGGGAAAATATGAATCATGATTACTGAATTATTGTCAGTGATATGTGAAATAATATGAATAAATGACAGAGATGACATAGGACTGAAGACAGGCAAATGTCTCAGTTTTCAAAAGATGGAGAGAATGTAGTATTCAAATTTAAGCTTGGTATTTACTCTGGCAAAATTTTAGTTGGATTATTTAAAAGACAGTAATATGTCTAAAAAAAGAGAAATAATCACAAAGAATTACCATAGATCTAAACCTAAGAAAATACCTCTGACACAGGTTGTCCAGCCCTGTAGTTTTATAAAAGAGGAAATTGAGGCCTAGGGAGATTAAATGATTTGCCCAAAGGCACATAGTTAGCAACCATTTACACTTAAAATTTGAACCACTGTCCTTTGAAATAATTCAATAATTCCCCCACGCACAGTTTTTTTTTAAATGTCATTCAAACTAAATATTTAAATTCTACTTAAATTTTGATATCTATATAACTGGTAGAACTCAGAGATGCTGTGGATTTAACTTACTAAATGTAAGCCAAACAATTGAAAAATTCTCATTATATTATATTCTGAAAAATACATGAATTAAGACAATATAACAAAATGGTGGTTCCCAAAGTCTGAGTGTAGCATAGGGATCCCCAAGATATTTTTAAGACATCTACAAGATCAAATTATTTTCTCAATAATAAGGTATTTTGATTTCTAAGTGATAAATAGTGGCATATATAATTCACATGAAAAAAGGCTCAATAAAGAGAGGTGCACAGGAATTTTTAAGGGTATAAAGGGGTCATAAGATCAAAAAGCTAGAGAACTATATAATAAAACAATTTTCTATCTTTAATATCATCCAAGCTATTTTTTTATCGTGGCTTTCATGATCAATTGTCCCTACTTTCAAGGCCAATATTTTCAAATGAGGTACTATATATTTTCTTCTTTTTTTTAAATTTTTAAATTTTGTTTGACTTGATTCTTGCTGTCTCATAGAGTCATTAGCTTCCATTTATTCAATTCTAACTTTTAAGGAATTATTTTCTTCTAATAGCTTTTCTATTTTGTTGATTCTACTGTTCAAGGAGTCATTCTTCAGTGTTTCTCCCCCCGCCCACTTTGACCAATTCCATTTTTTTAAGTAGTTGCATTCTTTGGTCATTTTTTGAGTTACTTTCTCTGAGCCTTGATCCTTTTTTTTGTAAGTCATGGGATAGAGTGACTTGTCCAAGGGCACACAGGTGGGTAATTATTAAGTGTCTGAGACTGAATTTGAACTCAGGTCCTCCTGATTCCAGTGCCAGTGCTCTGTCCACTGCACCACCTAGCCACCCTCTTGACTCTTTTTTCATAATTCTCCTGTATAACTCTCAATTCTCAATTTTTTCTACCTCTCTTATTTGATTGTTTATATTCTTTATCATCTCTTCCAAGAGGATTTTTGGACTTGGCACCAATTCATGTTCTCCTTTGATATTTTACACATAGGCATTTTGCCATTTTTTGTCTTTTGGGATTGCATTTTGATTTTCCTTTTTACTCATTATGATTGGGGTTTTTTGATTTTCCTTTTTACCCATTATGAATGGGGCTTTTTTCTTTAGGTTTTGTGCTCATTCTTTAAAGTTGAGGGGGCAGAAGAAGCACTTTCCCAAGCAAGGGTTCAGTTACTGACTATCTGTTCTGCAGCATGAAATTCTGACACCTTGCCTCCTGCACTAGGGTGACCCAACTTAGTCACACTTCTTGGATCATTTAAAATATGCCTTCAGTTCTGGGGCTGGGGGCCTCCCAGCTAGCCTGTTGTGTCCCTGGTCTGCTGAGCCTAGAACTGGGAGTCTTGGTTGTTGATATGTACTATGGTTAAGAGTCTTTCATTGACTCCTTTGGACCCTGCCTGCACTAGGCTGTGTTTCCCCTTTACCGCAAGGATATCTTGACCAGGAAAATAATGTTATTCCATCAGTTTGTGGGTTCTATCACTCCAGAATCTGTTTAGTGGCTTGATTTGTTGTTGTTTCTCTGGTAAACTAGGAAGAGCTTTACTCTATCATCTTGACTCTGCCTAATTTTATTTAATTAACCTGATTGAATGGAAATAAGTATGCAGGGAAAGTGCAAAGAGATCTAGTTTTTGCCTTGTACTACTTCAGAGTTCCATCAAGGATTTGGATTAAATTGTAGGTGACATGCTTATCAAATTTATTGATGACATAATACTTGGAGAGAGAACTAAAATAGATTTGGGGTACCAAGAAATCTTGGCATGTTACAACGTGGAGATGAATGTTTCTAATAAGATGAAAACTAATAGTAATAAATGCAAAGTATTTTATTTGGATTAAAAATATCAACTTCACAAGAACAACTTAGAAGTGTCATGACAGGCAGGTAACATAGTAGATAGAACTATGACTCTGGAGGCTGGAAAACCTGAATGCAAATCTGCCCTCAGATACTAACTATACAACACTGGAGAAATCACTTATGTGCCTCTATTTCATCAATGGAAAAATGAAAATTATAATTCCATTAACCCAGAAATGGTTTTTGTGAAGATAACATGAAATACGGGATATATCTGATAATATCTAATATGAAGTAGCCACTTAGATAAATGCTCATGTTTCCCTTTTTCCCAGTTTTTAATGTGAACATTCCTAAAAGGAGTCTAGGGATATTCATGAACTACATGCAAAATATGTGTGTATGTATGTATGTATGTATGTATGTTTATAAGTATTATGGCAGAATAACCCAAAAAATTAACGTGGAATGAGTAAACCCCTTTGTAAGTCTTCAGGCAGAAGCTGAATAATCATATATTGGTTTGTGTGGAGTGGATTTTCATGGGATGAAGAATGAAACAGAGGGTTGTTGTGAATCTTTCCACTAAAATCCACTAATATCTACCTGGTATTTCCTTATCACCTATTTTATTGTCTTGTTAAATATTTTGTCCTTTTAAAAATAGGGAATTTTTTTCCTTTACTTCACCACTTTCTGCAAATTTTCACCCCCTCATTTTAATACAGAATAAAAGATATTTAGAAAGGAACCACAGAAATAAATTTTGCAAAATTAATTAATGCATCATTTAAACCTGACAATAGATGCAAGATATCACAGCTCAATAATCCCTGATCTCTTCAAAGGAAAAAGGAAAGGATATTCCTTTGGGTCTAAATTGAGGGGTCAGTTAGGCAACACAATGAATAGAGCACTGACCCTAGAGTCAGGAAGACCTAAGTTCAAATGTGACCTCAGACACTTAATACTTACTTAGCTGTATGATATTGCTCCACTCCCTTTGTCCCTTTGTTTTCTAACCAGTTTAGAGCCTGCTGATAACAGTAGTTCTGAGCATGCTAGATCTGTCAGTTTAGAATCTGCTGGCCCCAGCAGTTCAAAATTACTGCAATCCAGTTACACAACATTAATTATTCAGAGTTTTAGCCCTCGATAGGTTTTATTCTGGAAGGGCTGTGGATAAGTCTTTGTAACAGTGAAAAGAGGGAGGGAAGACTGAAGGGTAAGGGTTTCTGTAAATGTGTGTTCTTTCCTTGTGCTTGCTAGTGAAGCCTTGCTCAGGTAGAAGAGTGGTACTGAGTGAACTCAGGTTCAATATTTGTCCCTAAATCTAAGGGTTTTAGTTTTCTTTGGTAAATAATATCTAGCTTTTTGGAGATTTAAGGAATCATGGGAATTGAAAATGTCTAGTCTATCATCTTCCACAACCTGAAAGGCTTCAATACTTGTATTTCAAAGGAGAAAGAAGAAAAGGGCATAGTATCTGGAGAAGAGGGACTTATTGCTGCTATAAAATAGATATGCTTGCTGACATTGCAACATATATCAGCTCATAAAAGTCTCCTTGGCAAATTTTGTTCTATGCTGATGAACCACATTAATTTAAAAAAAAGGGATTAAAAATTGTTAGAATCATGCAATTTGTTAGAATTGCTACAACTATGCATTTCGTTCTGTGATGAAAAGCAATCCTTGTATTCTAAATGTTTCCATAAGAAATAGTTAAATTATCTGTAGAGGGAAAAAAAAGAAAATTATTGCTCAATTTCTGATATATTATTGAAATTTCAAATTTTGGGGTTGTTTTGTGTTAGTTACCTCCAATCTCCCCAGACACTATGAGTACTGGCATATTGTGTGATACTGGGAAATAGAAACTGTTTTCTATCTTTCCTATCCTCCTGCAAAACATATGGCACAATCTATTCTGTGAAAACTCCAATTTATTTTAGAAATCATTAACCTTCATGACTAATTTCCAGAGCCAAACCATAATTACTTTGATTCTATACTGCTATAGAGAATTTGAAAACAGGACTCCTTTAGAACAAAATTAACTTATATAATGAGTGAAAAGATAAATCATATTAGGTTAATTAAAGTATATTAACATTTTTGTTGCATATGAATAAAAATCACACACAATGAAAGCAGGTTTTTCATAAAGAGACAATTTATGGAGATTTATGAAGATTTTAGAAACTTGCAAAATTTCATTACTTAACATCTCTATTAAGATCTTTACAAGCATACATAATGAAAGACCTAATAAAAGATTTAATAAATGGACTTCTGCTTGAAGTCATACTGATTCAGTGCAAGCAAAGATTTAAAAAAAACATAACAGAGATGAAAAGGATAATTGTCTGTTAAAAATACATGTGCTACATCTATGCAGTGAAAGAGAGTTGGGCAATTATGTGAGGAACAAGGGAAAAATACCATCAACCAAGAAAATTGAGTATATCATTTGGGATGACCACCTTTCAATGATTATTGTTCCAATCTTTGATTTCACTTCACCTATACACATCTATTGGCATATTTATATTATGGAGTCAAGTCAGAGGACTCCAAATAAGTATTTCTACATGAGAATAATCTCAAATACCTCCAGGCTTTCTATTGGTGCTTCCTACAAGGTTCCTATGCTAGCCCTGAATTACTGTCATATTGATTTATCACTATTTCTTTCTATGTTCTTTCTATCACTATGCCAGAGAACAGGTCTTCAAAAATGAAAATAAAACAGCCCCAACCAGTTATGTGCCTGTAAATGTTTATCAATCATTTCTCTGAATGAAAAACATAAGCATGGCATTTTAATTTTAATCTGCATTATTAATTTATTTCTCTTTCATAAACCTATACAAATTCAAAACAATGATTCAATCCCTAATTTGTAGTGTTTTCTGAATTTCAAGGTGTAAAATGTTCATACTGAAAATTTAACAATGAGCTAAGAGGTGACTCTAGCATACACTCAACCCTCGAGGAGCATAAATGCTACTGTTAGTTCATTACAAGCACACAGATATAAGAATATTTAAGTGAATACATGGTCATTTGAAGAGGGAGAGAACTCTCTGGCTAGGCAGATCAGGAGAGACTTTATGGAGGGTGCCACAACTGAACTTTGTTTGGAAGAAAGCAAAGGGAATCTGGGACACAGAGCAGAAGTAGGGTTCCATCTCTGCCAATATCACCAAAATCATTGTGAGTCAAGTAAAACAATTTAGCCTGTGATTAAGAGTTATTGTAATAATAAATTTACCAGGAGAAGGATTCTCTACAAGTTTAATAATGCTCATTCTACATGGACTTATTCTCAAAGTAGTTCTCAAGTGACTTCATAAATAAGATGCTCTCAAAGTAAGTCAAAAAGAAAATAATTCCTAAAAGTTTCACAGTGAGAGCAAAGTTGGTGTGTCAAATTTGGAGATGAGATTTGCAGCCAGCATTTGACATGGTATTCTCTATTTTCCAAGAGAGCATAAGTACCATTTGATATGGCAGTGCCTGGAGTACTGTATTGTCAGCCCATCTTCAGCTTTCATCCTTAACTGTTTAAGTCCCCATCATCCACTAATCTTTCAAAATAAGTCTTGCTGTGTCCTGTCATCAAGACAGCTTGGTTCTGTAAGTAGGCGGGAAGGCTACAGGAAAAGGACTGTGTAGCACCTTTCTGAACAACTCTCTTAGAGGGCAGTGAACTTACTTGCCTTATTAATAAGGTGGAGAGGTGTTAAGGGGTGAAAAAAGAGCTTTATGTTAAACAAAAAAACAAAGACAAAATGAAAAAGGCAAATGAAATTAAATTTAAAAATTGTCAGTTTACTCTCATCATCCAGTGATGTTAAAATGATTACCCAATACCTGGTGGCAACTGAAAGTTCCTATAAAAATATATATATTTTAATTTTACTAAAAGAAACACATACATATACAAGGAAACAGAAATATGTATATATATATATATATATATTCTCTAGATACACACATATATATTACTATGTATATTAATTAAATACATGTAAGTTTGAGTGAAGCAATGTATGCATTAACACCCATCAATCAGCTAGAAAGGACCTTGGAGAACAAGAGGAAATGAAGATCTATAGAATTTAAAATAATAACCTATATCACATAGATAGATAGTAGCAGAGCAGAAATTTGTGATATTAATGAAGGTTGGTGCTTTTCTCACCATAATACAGTAAATGCCATTATCATTCCTAGACTGATTTCATTGTGTGCTCATGGACCACCTTTGCAAAGGCATGTGTTCATATGTATACACACACACACACATACACACACACACACACACACACACACACACACACATTTATGGTTTGTGCATTTCCTTTCTCCTCCAATCCACTGAAAAACAGAAAAAAAAAAGAAAAAACAGGACTCTAGCAATAAATATGCATAATCAAGCAAAACAAATATCTTCATTTCCAAATAGATCCCCTCCTTTCCTCTACCCAATAAGCTTTTCCTTGTCAGAAGGAATAAGAAAAAGACAGAAAAGATTAAATGAGAAAAACCAACCCACACATCAAATGAGTATAGAAAAATATGCAATAGACTATAGTTTTCTGCTTCTAGGAGGAAGGAGGCACATTTTGTCATTCATTTCTTGGTTAAAGTTAGTCATTATTATCTGTCATTTCATTTCCCTTTTTTAGAAATGTTTCTATTACATCAATGTTTATATTTACTTCATAATGCAATGTATTATATGTGACAAATATATCACATGTATCATATGATATTAGTATATAAAATATGAAACACATTATATGTAACATGAAAAGTATCTATGTGTGTGAATGGTTTTCCTGGATAAAATATTTTTTTTCTGAAGAATAGCACTATTTGAAGCAGGCCAAGATGGTGGAGAGAAGACAGGTGCAGTTCTAAAATCTCCTGATCTTCCCCCATGTGTGATATGAAACAAACATTTTAAGAGAAATTTGATCGACAAAACCCAGAAAGAAGAGGCAGGAGAAAGAACATCTACCTCAGGATTTGTCTTCTGCAATCTGGCAATAGTGGGTGAGTCCAGGTGCAGAGGGCAGACTCTACCAGGAGCACTAGACCAATGGACCAGCTGCTGATTGGCTTGATTAGAGGCAGGGCTAGAGCCTGGGAGCCTGAGGGCCTGAGAACTGAACCTGCTTGATGAGCAGCAGGGCTAGAGTCTGGGCTACTGTGGGGGCTTAGGTCAACTAGGGAGCAGAGGCACTGGTAGTGGTGATCACCCCCTGGAGTTTGGTGGCAGAGCTAAAGGGAGAGTTCTGGTGCCAGAGAGCTGCAGACATCTATCCCTGGGTTGCTTTGGTCCAGAGGAACTCCAAGTCCAAGCCTCCATTTCACCTGAAGCCTCTTCCCAGAACAAACACAATTACAGATCTTCTGCCCCAGCAGAACCAGTTCAGCAGACAATAGGTAGAGTGATGATCTCACCCCATGGTATAGCCCACCATTAATTGAAAACAAAAGTATTTAACAGCTTCAATCACTCCCTGGAGGACAAGGGAGGACTCAATCAAGGTCACAGACATTTCAGGGAAAGCAACCAGCACCCCCTTCTGGCCAACTGGAGATATTACACTAAGTGACAAAAACCCCTAGAGGCAAGCTGGATGTATTGCACTCAGTGGGTAAAGCCTCTAGAGATCCCAACACCAAACCTCTGTGAACCAGCCCCTCCCCCAAAAACAAGCTCTTAGGATAATGAAGAAAGAGCAGTGCAAAGGAGGGTCCATAGAAAAATTCTTGGAAGAAAAGACCCTAACTCAGAGAGACCTGAACATCTGAGGAGAATATGACCTGTTCTCCAGCACACAAAGACTTCCTTGAAGAAATAAAAAAGGAGTTTAAAAATCAATTGGAAAATTTGGGAAAAGAAACCCAAGAGAAGATTAACACCTTGCAACAAGAAAACAAGTCATTAGAAAATGCAATTGGAAAAAATACAAAATGAGAATAATTCTCTTAGATCCTCAACTGGACAAATACAAAATGAGAGTAATTGTCTCAGTTCCTCAATTAGGCAAATGCAAAAAAATAAAATAATTCTCTCAAAACCTCAATTGGTCAAATGGAAAGCTCTTTCAAAAATTGAATTCACCAATTGGAAAAGGAGTTGCAAAAAAGGTAAATGAAGAAAACTCTTCTTTAAAAAAGAATAGAGCCTATGGAAACTAATGACTTCATGAGACAGCAAGAGCCTGTTAAACAAATCCAAAAAAAATAGAAAAAATAGAAGACATTGCGAAATATCTCATCAGCAAAACCACTGACCTTGAGAATAGATCAAGGCCTTCATGAAAACATTGAAAGAAAAAAAAAAGCCTAAACCTAATATTACAGGATTTAGGGATGGAAAATTACCCCATTATCATGGAACCAAAAGACAAAATAGTTATTGAAAGAATATATCAATCCCTTCTGGAAAGAGATCCTAAAATGAAAACACCAAGGAGTGTTGTGACCAAATTCCAAAACTATCAGGTAAAAGAGAAAATCCTTCAAGCAGCCAGAAAGAAACAATTTAGATACCAAGGAGCCACAGTAAGGATTATGCAGGACCTGGCTACATCAACATTAAGGGCTCGAAGGACCTGTAATGAGATATTCTGAAGACTAAGAGAACTTGGAATGGAGCCAAGAATATTCTATCCAGCAAAGCTGAACCTTCTCTTTGAGGGGAAAACATGGACATTTAATGAAATGGAAGACTTCCAACAATTCCTGATGAAAAAACCAGAGCTAAATAGAAAATTTGGAAATCAAACAGTAGGTTCAAGAGACATATGAAAAGGGGGGGGGGGGGTAAAAAAAAACCCTGCAATCCAATATCCCAGTAAGAGAAAAAGAGTCTCATAACTCTTAAGAATCATAACTCTATCAGAGAGAATATACTTAGCCAGAAATGATGGACACTCATGATTTATCAATGAGACTGCTACCCAATGGGATGAAATTGGCTATATCCTTACTTGGAAGAAAGACTGTAATAACTCTCAAGAATTGTCACTCTCTTAGAGAGAATACAATTAGCCAGAAGAGATGGATACTCAGAATTTTCTGTGAGTCAGAGAGAATGATTTAAAAACAATTCCTCCTTAAAAAGGGGGGACAGGAAGGAGACAGGAGGAGGGAGGGGATTGATTGGGTTAAATCTCATTACATTAAGAGGTACTAAAGACCTATGGTAATAGAGGGGAAGAAGGTAGGAGATAAGGAACACCTGAATCTGCCTCTCATCAGATTTGGCTTAAAGTTAACTTACATACACACTCAGTTAACTTAAAAAAATTACCTTTCAAGTATTAAAAGGGAAAAGGGAGGGGGGGACAGAGTCAGGAAGGGGGAGAAAAAGGGGAACTAACAGAAGGAAGGGGAAAGGAAAAGGGAAAAAGGCAAAGGGGAAGCAAGGGGAATATAGAAGCAAGGGGAAGCAAGGGTGGATATAGAAGGGAAAACACACTGATTGGCATGATATTCAGAAACAAAATACTGGGGAATATGGATAAAGGGGAAAAGGGGGGAATACAAACAGAGAGAAGATAGCATGGGGGGCAATAAAAATTTAGTAATTATAACTTTGAATGTGAATGGAATGAACTCTCCCTTAAAATGAAATTGAGTGCATCAAAAACCAGAGTAATACAATATGCTGCTTACAAGAAACTCATTTGAATAAGAGAGATACATATAGAGCAAAGGCAAAAGGTTGAAGCAAAATATATTTTGCTTCAGCTGAAGTGAAAAAAGAAGGGAGTGTCAATCCTTATCTCAGACAAAGCAGCTGCAAAAATAGATAGCTTTAAAAGAGATAAGGAAGGAAACTATATCCTCCTAAAAGCTACCATAGATAATAAAGTGATTTCAATAATGAATATGTATGTATGCACCCAATGGGCTGGCATCCAAATTCTTAGAGAAGAAGCTGAAGGAACTATAGGAAGACCTAGACAGCAAAACTCTACTAATGGAAGACCTCAACCTCCCACTCTCAGATTTAGATAAATCACATCATAAAATAAACAAGAAAGAAGTTAAGGAGGTAAATAGATTGTTAGAAAAACTAGATATGGTAGACTTATGGAGGAAATTGAATGGGGATAGAAAAGAATATACATTTTCTCTGCAGTACATGACACTTATACAAAAATTGACCATATATGAGGGCATAAAACCTAATTACCAATTGCAGAAAAGCAGAAATAGTGAAAACATCTTTCTGAGATCACAATGTAATAAAATCATATGCAATATTGGACCCAGCTATAGACCCAGAACTAATTGGAAACTAAATAACCTCATTTTTGAGGTTTTTGCAAGGCAATGGGGTTAAGTGGCTTGCCCAAGGCCACATAGCTAGGTAATTATTAAGTGTCTGAAGGTATATTTGAACTCAAGTACTCCTGACTCCCAGGCCAGTGCTCTATCCACTGAGCAACCTAGACTCCCCCTAAATAACCTCATTTTAAAGAATGAGTGCATCAAGCAACAAATTATAGGAAGCATTAATTATTTCATCCCAGATAATGACAATAATGAAATAACATACCAAAAACTAGGGGATACAATCAAGGTGGCTATCAGGTGAAATATTATATCTTTAAATGTTTGCATGAATAAATTAGAGAAAGAAGAAATCAATGAAATAAATATTCAACTACAAAAATTAAAGAAAAAATTCAAACCACAATTAAATATCAAATTACAAATTCTAAAAATTAAAGGAGAAATTAATAAAATCAAAAGCAAGAAAACCAAGATCTGGTTTTATGAAAAAAAAATGAAATTGATAAATCTCTGGACAATTTTATAAAAAAAGAAAGAAGAAAACCAAATTGCTAGTATCATAAATGAAAATGGTGAACTCACCACCAATGAAGAGGAAATTAAAGTAATAATTTGGAATTATTTTGCCCAAATCTATGCCAATAAATTTGACTAAGTGAAATGGATGAATATTTTCAAAAAATAAAAGTAGTCCAGATTAAATGAAGAGGAAATGAAAAACCTAAATAACCCTATCTCAGCAAAAGAAATTTAAGAAGCCATGATTGAACTCCCTAAGAAAAAAATCTCCAGGGCCAGATGGAATAAAAAGTGGATTCTATCAAACATTTAAGGAACAATTGGTATTAATTCTATATAAACTTTCTTGGAAAAAATAGGAGAAGATGGAACTCTGCCTAACTCTTTCTATGACACAAATGTGGTGCTGATACTTAAACCAGGAAGAGTTAAAACAGAGAAACAAAATTATAGACCTATCTCCCTGGTGAATATAGATGCAAAAATGTTAAATAAAATCTTAACAAAATGATTAAAAGTTATCACAAGGATAATACATTATGACCAAGGAGATTTATTCCAGAAATGCAGGGTGGGTTCAATATTAGTGGAACTTTTAGTATAATTCATGATATCATTAACAAACCTATCATAAATTGTATGATCATATGAAAAGATGCTGAAAATCTTTTGAGTAAATGTAGCACCCATTCCTACTCAAAACCACTAGAGAGTGTAGGAACAAATGGATTATTCCTCAGAATAATAAGCAGTATCTATCTGAAAACATCAAGAAATATTATATACAATGGGGATAGGCTAGGGGCATTCCCAACAAGTTCAGGGGTGAAACAAGGATGCCCATTATCACCACTACTATTCAATATTGTATTAGAAATGTTAGCTTCAACAATAAAAGAATAAAAATAAATTGAAGGAATTAGAAATGGGATGGAATGGACAAAACTATCACTCTTTGCAGATGACAAGCTGGTATACCTAGAGAATCCCAAAAAATAATCTAAAAAACTACTAGAAATAATTAGCAACTTTAACAAAGGCTCAGAATAAAAAAATAAACCCTCATAAATTAATGATATTTCTATATATAACTAGCAAGATACAGCAGAAAGAGCTAGAAAGGGAAATCTCATTCAAAGAAACGTCAGAAATAGTAGTCTATGTACCAAAGAATAATTAAAAAGTTTTTGAAAACAATTACAAAACACTTCTCTCACAAATAAAATCAGATTTCAAAAACTAGGCAAACATCAACTTTTCATTGATAGGTCAAACTAATATAATAAACATGGCAATTCTACCAAAGCTAAGCTATTTAATTAGTGTCCTACCAATCAAAATTGCAAAAAAAATAGTTTAATGGGTTAGAAAAAGTTGTAAGTAAATTTATATGGAGAAATAAAATGTCAAGAATTTCCAGGGATTCAATGAAAAACGTACAAAAGAAGATGGATTAACATTACCAGATCTAAAACTATAGAATAAAGCATCATTATTCAAAACTGTCTGGTATTGTTTAAGAAATAGAGTGGATGATCAGTGTATTAGACTAGGTGCAATAGCAGGAAATGATTATAGTAATCTGCTGTTTGAAAAACCCAAAGAGTCCAGCTATTGGAATAAAAACCCTCTCTTCAATAAAAACTATTGGGAAAATTGGAAGTTAGTATGGAAGAGAGTTAGATTGGACCAACACCTCACACCCTGTACCACCATAAGATCAAAATGGATACAGGGTTTAGACATAAAGAAACAATATTATAAGCAAGATCAAAGGGTAGTTTACCTATCAAATGTATGGAAAGGGAAGCAGTTTATGACCAAGGAAGAGATGATGGAGAACATCATTAAAAACAAACTAGATAAATTTGATTACATTAAAAAGTTTTTGCACAGACAAAACCACTGTAACAAAGATCAAAAGAAATGTGGTAAATTGAGAAAAAACTTTTACAACTAATATTTCTGACAAAGAACTTATATCTGATATGTGGAGAAAACTGTGTCAAATTTTCAAAAAAACAAGCCATTCCCCAATTGACAAATGGTTAAAGATATGCAGAGGTAATTTGCAGATGAGGAAATCAAAGTAATCCATAGTGGTATGAAAAGTTGCTCTAAATCATTACTTACTAGAGAAATGCAAATTAAAGCATCTCTGAGACACCACCTCACACCTCGCAGATTGGCCAATATGAACAGAAAGGACAATTATTAATGTTGGAAGTGATGTGGGAAATCTGGGACACTAATATATTGTGGTGGAGCTGGGAACTCATCTAAAATTTCTGGAGAGCAAATTAGAATTATTCCCAAAGGGCAACAAAAACATGTATACCCTTTGATCCAGCAATACCACTACTGTGTCTATACCCTGAAGAGTTGATGAAAAAGGGTAAAAACATCATTTGTACAAATACATTCATAGCAGCCCTGTTTGTGTGGCAAAGAATTGGAAATTAAATGAATGTCCTTCAATTGGGGAATGGCTTAGCAAACTGTGATATATGTATGTCATGGAATGCTTGTTGTATTAGAAATAGGGGGGATGGGAATTCAAGGAAGCATGGAAGGATTTGCATGAATTGATGCTGAATGAGATGAGCAGAACCAGAAAGACATTGTACATCCTAATAGCAATGTGGGGATGATGATGACCAACCTTGATGGACTTGCTCATTCCATCAGTGCAACAACCAGGGACAATTTTGTCCTATCTGCAATGGAGAATACCATCTGTATCCAGAGAAAGAATTGTGGATTTTGAACAAAGACCAAAGATTATTACCTTCAATTTAGGAAGAAAATTCATTATCTTATTATGTAATTTTGCTATCTCTTATTCTTTACTTTTCTTCCTTAAGGATATGATTTCTCTCTCATTACATTCAACTTAGATCAATGTACACCATGGAGACAATGATAAAGACTAACAGAATGCCTTCTCTGGAAGGTGGGGGGAGGGAAGCAAGAATGGGGGAAAAATTGTAAACCTCAAAATAAATAGAATCTTTCTTTTAAAAAAAGAATGTTGGAGCAGCTAGGTGGCGCAGTGGATAAGAGCACCGGCCCTGGAGTCAGGAGTACCTGAGTTCAAATCCAACCTCAGACACTCAATAATTTCCTAGCTGTGTGGCCTTGGGCAAGCCACTTAACCCCATTGCCTTGCAAAAAAAAAAAAAAAAACTAAAAAAAAGAATGTTGAAAAATTATTCAAAATGAGAAAAAAATAAATCTCCATGGAATCATGCAGTCAACTCACAAAAAAATCATTGAAAGGCAGCAAAAATAATTTATAGTTTGCTTTTCAAGTTTTACTCGATGGAAAGAAAATACACTTGCTGGTAAAAGGGAGAAGGATAGAGGAGCTGGTCATTTATGTGTTTTTCTCTATAGTGATACACCTTTGGAATATATGGTCAGGTCCATTAACATCTATATCTTGTGATGGACAGCTATATATGGACTGGAGTTAAGATGAATTTCAGCCTGTCAGGAACTTAAAGTTGATTCATGGTTGAAAGAAACATGACATACTGTTATTAGTTCATCTTATTTTTGATGTTATATTGCTTGAATTCCTTTAAGGATTTAGAAGTATCTGATGTTTCTGTTTTTCTCAAACTTTGGTCCTCTCTTCTGTCTTCTCCCTTCTTTTATATACATATGTGCATGCACACACACACACACACACATACACATAGATGTAAACACAAATGTGTGCTTGCAAACATTCCCAGGGACAGCATTTCAATCACATTTTTATTAAAAGAAAAAAATTTGTATTCCTAAATTATAAATAGCCTTAGGTTTAGTTAGATCTGGAAGAGAACTTAAAGATCCTGTAGTTTATTTCTTCAATTTAACAGATGATGGCATAAGTTCAGAGAGGTGAAAACACTTTACCTAAGGATACATAGGTAGTAAGTAGCAAAGCTAGGATGTTATATCATATTACATTTAAGCATAAAATCACACAATGTAATTTTTAAAATCACCAGAATTCGTTTTTGTTAAGCTTCTAAGTAATAATTATTAGTTTGATACCCTATTATCATCTTTGAGCATTATCAAGGATTGTCTAAAAGTTATCCACAATTACACCTCCATCTAGCTATTTTAGGAAGATGTTCTATGTTTTTGCTCTTGGAGGAAAAACTATTAGGATTTTATTTCAAGACTATACATAAGTATAAAGAAGACTAAGTTCATATATTCATCATCTATTTCTAAAGCCAGGTGATTAATGTATTCATCAGAAATTTTCATATAAAGTTTTTTTGCAAGAAAATGGGGTTAAGTGGCTTGCCCAAGGCCACACAGCTAGGTAATTATTGAGTGTCTGAGGTCGGATTTGAACTCAGGGACTCCTGACTCCAGGGCTAGTGCTCTATCCACTGCATCACCTAGCTGACCATATAAACTGTTTTGATATGAATACATTATGGGACAATTTGTTGAAAGTTTGTTTTTCATAAAGTTCAGGTCTTTAATTTGATATTATAGGGCATCTAAGTGGTGCAGTGGATAGAGCACTGGCCCCGGAGTCAGGAGTCCCTGAGTTCAAATCCAGTCTCAGACACTCAATAATTACCTAGCTGTGTGGCCTTGGGCAAGCCACTTAAACCCCACTCCCATTGCCTTGCAAAAACCTAAAAAAAATCAAAATAATTTGACATTATATTGATATATTTCCTAATTTATTGCCAAAGATGTAGAAAAGACTACAGATAGAAAAATTGGCAGTATACTGGGAGAAGGTAAACTCCCAATTTCCACTAATTCCTCTGTCAAAATCTATAGTATCCTTAAATATTTCATGATAAATATTCCTTAATTATTTGAAACTTTGGGCATATTAAGTCTGCATAGTTAAATCACACAAAATATTATAACAGTTTTCTTCTAAAGCAGGTGTTCTTATCCTATGTTTGTATGATGGTCCTCTTAGGTAGTATGGTGAAACTCAATGACTCTTTGGAAAGAAATTGTTGGATGTCTGAAATAAAATGTATAGGATTATAAAGGAAATTAATTTTATTGAAATAAAGTTCTAACTTTCCCTGCTCAAAATCATTAACATTCTGATTTCTCTCCACAGATCTTTTTTTAGTTGTTCTTCTTTGAGTGTGTGTGTATGTGTTTCTGTGGGTGGGTGGGGGCTCTGTTAAGAACCTCTATTGTAAAGAAGCAGATTCATGTCTATAGGAAGTAAAACCTCATTTTTTTCTACTGATTATTTATTATGGTTCTTATACCCCATACTCACTATTGTTCTACCCTATAAAGTCCTCCACTGAATAATGATAATGCTTACCTCTCTCAATGTCTACTCACTTTTTCAGATTTCTTTCTCTCTAACCTTCCCTGTCCATATATTTATAGTTTAGAAGGACAGAATTACAAAGGGCCAGGTGAAAAGCATACTAAGGTCTCAGGTCCTGGAAGCACTTTAGGGCCATTCAGGTGATTTTTTTCTTGCTGTTTACCAATATACTTTTCCTTTTATTCCTCAGAAATATTCATTTGACCTTGCCATTCTGGAAAGCTGTTATTCTGTGTTCTTTCTCACTTTACAGATAAACTGAATTCAGAGAACATTTTCTTCCCCTCTCAAAAAGACTAAATCAGTTTTACTGCTTGCCATTTTCCTAGCCTCAAAAAGAAACTAAGTAGCCATAGTTTTTTCAATGTTTCTTCACATGGAATAGATTTTTCTCTTATCTTCTTCTGGCAAGTTTGTCTATGTCCTTCCTAAAACTTAGTGCCTAGAAATTAATTAAGGATTCAGGATGTGTTCTTACTAGGACAATTTCAATGAAACTCTTACCTGCCCTTTAATAAAGTAGTCCAAGATAACAGTATTTTACCTCCATTGTTTCATTTGTGAATCAGGTTGATCTTGTACTACACTAAAATCTCAAGACCCATGGTGATACCCCTTACCTAATATAGCTATGAAACTGCTTTCTAACTCAAAGGTAAATTTTTACATTTATCTCTATATCTTTTCTGCTTACTTTCTGCCCTTTGTTTTCACCAGTTAAGATCTTTGGTTTTTGTTTGATAGTTTTATCTAGATACTTTTTCAATGTATTAACATTCTGACCCTATCTCCAACTTCATACAATATCCAGATGTGACAATCATGCCATATATAGCTTGACTGAAGATATTGAAAAAACATTTAATAGTCCAACATACATTTACAGACATATATACAATTTAAGTATTCCAATCTATAAAAATGCTTTATGCAAGATATTGTTAATTTGCATTCTTCAATTCTTGATGCTTGTGTTTTTTCTAATTTAATATAGTGTATTACCATCTATCTCCACTCATGCAAATATTTCCCAATTTTTTTCACCTAAGATATCCCAAATTATTACCCCCTGGGCTAGACTATATCAACAGATCTCTATCTAAATGAATTCATATATGGGTGTTTGTATGCATGCTCACACACAGTGTCCCAAATGTTTTATTGTTTGTTTATGTCCTAAGTAGCTTTAGCAATCTTAACAATGAACTAAGACTGGAGATATTATGTGTGTGCATATATCTATATGGTCTGATAGAAAAATATATATATGTAAATATTCATGTATACACATATACTTAAAGGCATTTGCTTGTTTATAGTCTTCATATTATAGTATATTTTCAGTATATAATCTAACCTAGGAATCAAAGATCTTGGTACTCTGTCTTCAGTACATGCTAAACAGTATATTGAATCTCATATGTGGACTTCACTATCTCATTCACCAAGATTATTATAATAACCTTTCAATAAATTATCCAACTTTCATTCCTTCTTTTTTCAAAAGTATCCTCCATACAGGTGCCAAAGTCAACTTCCTAATAGAGTAAATTTTCCACTTATCTCTTCCCTGCCAGCAAGAGCTAGCTATTGAGCAGAGGATAAAAAAATTCTTTCTTTAATTCTGATATTTAAGGATATCCACAATCTGCTTATAATTTCTCTCTCCAGCTACATTTAATATAATGAACCTTAATAACCTTTTCTTTCCAGACAAATTTGACTATTAGTTGTTTCCTTTCCTGTTTTTGTTTCGACCTTACAAGTTCCTACTAGCCAATACTATAAATTGCTCTGAAGGATAATGAAGAAATAACCTAAGAAAAAATTAATTACAACTATACTCTAGACCTAGTTTTACCTAAGGATTTTCTTTATTGAATTTCTAACTTTTCTCCCCTGGTTCTCTTCCAAGCTATATGATTATTTTTTTTCAATCTTCTATGTTGTATCTTCATATAGAACATAAACAGATCGTGAGGTCTCCCTCAGGTTTCCATCTTGAGCTCTCATCTTCTTCCTTTACACTACTTCATTCAATGATCTCATAAGTTCCTGTGGATTTAAGTGTCATCTTGGAGCAGATGATACTTAAATTTACCTATCCTGCTCCAGCCTCTCTAACCTTCAATCTCATTTCCCAACTGTCTTTGAGATATCTTAAACTAGATATCTGGTTGACATCTTAAATTAAACATGTCTAAGTAATCTAATGATCATTTTCCCTAAATGCCCACCCATATTCCTTATTACTGTAGGAGTAGCAATATCCTCCCCATTCCTTAGGTTCTTAAACTACTTCACTAGGAGTCATCTTAGACCCCTCACTATCTCTCACCCTCCATATTCAATCTGTTGCTAAGGTCCATCACATTCACCTATGAAATATCTCATAAATGCTCTTTCTCTTCTCTGACACAGTCACTTCACTAGGGCAGACCCCTATCACTTCATACTTGAACTGTAACAATAGCCTCCTTGTAGTTTTGCTCAAGTGTCTCCCTACTTCAATATATTCTCCATACAGACAACAAGTGATTTTTTCCCCTAAAGGACAGGTCTTTTGATGTCACTCTCCTTCTCAGTAAACTATTTAACCTTCAGGATCAAATATAAATTACTCTGTTTGACATTTAAAAACCCTCCATATACTAGCCTCCTCCAACATATCTTTACACCTTAACATTTTGGTACATGTCAAAGTGAACTAATTCTTTTTCTCCCTAAATGCCCCCTCACCTTTCATATTATTGTAGGATCAACAATATTCTCCCAGATCCTCAGACTCTTAACCTGTGAGTCATTTTATAACCCTCACTATCTCTCACCCCATATCCTTACACCTTAATCCCTTACAATTTCCTTTAGATTTAGTGACACTGATCTCTTAACTATATCACAAACAAAGCACTTCACCTCTAAGCTCTAAGCATTTTCACTGACATTGTCCCTCATGACTGGAATACTCTATCTTCTCAAATCAGTCTAGTGCCTTCCTTAGCTTCCTTTAAGCTTCAGCTAAGTTCCCATGTATTACAGGACATTTTTCTTAGTCCCTCTTAATTCTAGTGCCTTTCTTCTGTCAATTTACTTCAAATTGATCCAATATTATATTATATTATCCCATATTATAGCTTCCTTTCCATACATGGTCGTGTATTGTCTCCCCCATGAGATTATCTCCTCTTTACAACAGGGATTGCCTTTTTGTATCCCAGAATATTAGCACAGTGGTTGACAAATAGAAGAATCTTGCACCTCTTTATTTTTAGCAAGGCAATGGTTTAAGTGACTTGCCCAAGGTCACACAGCTACGTAATTATTAAGTGAATGAGGTCATATTTGAACTCAGGTCCTCCTGACTCTAGAACCATGCTCTAAACACCGTGCCACCTAGCTGCCCCAACAAATAGAAGAATCTTTTAAAAATGATATAATAACTGAATATAGTCATCAGCTCTGAAATACTAAGGTGGCACCCATATTGAGAATGTCCAAAAGTATATTCCTCATTCTACATCTTGAGCATATCATGTCTCTATCAGGTAGGTTTCAACCTTCATTGATCAGATCTCTTAAACCTTTAAATTTTTTTTTGCTTTATAATTTCTCTCTTCTGTTTACTGCAGTGTGTATAAATTTATATCAATATTTCCAGTTTTCTCTGAAACCAGCCAGCATTTCTCAGCTATTCTAAGATTTAAAGGCCAGAGAAATAGAACTATATTCACTAAAAGGTTTTAAGCTCATAAATTCATTCACTCACAAGACCATTTTTCTTGGGCAGGTTAAACAAAAACTAGAAGACTGTCTGGAAGGTCCACGTGGCATTGCTTAACTTTCTAAGATATAGAGAGTCTATTTCCCTAACCAAAGGAATTCATAGAGATAAGAGGTTTGTTCATGAAAAGTTGACATCTGTGTCTTATTTCACCTAAATTGATTTTCTCTTCTCATTCTCCATTCTCTCTTGAATAAGAAGCAGAAGGTCCTCTCTCCTTTTCAGTCACCACTCACCATTTCAAAATTAGTTTTTAATAAACTTCAAAAGTTTGTTTTTGTAGATATCCAAGGTGTATAGTTGCAGACAATAACAAATTAACCTTGTTTTTATCTGTAAATCATCTCTGATTCAGAAATGATGAGCAAGTTCTTGCAGCTTCATTTCTGCTTATCATGGCAAGTCTATTCCAAATTCACCAGCATTTCTAAAAGCAAGACACATTGATTTCCTCATTATGCTGGGAAATGGAAAGTTAAGCAAATTTCTAAATCCTTTCATACTTCAAAGGCTGTTCACAAACGATAAGGCAAGACATCATGTGCAACTTGGTAAGTTTTTTGTGTTCTGACAACTCTCGAGCAAAAATATTTTTGTCCTCGAAATCCAAAACAGTTTCACTTCTCCAATTCTGAAGGAAGGGATTTTGGATGGTGGGGAGGAGTGAGAGTATGATTCAAATTCACTTAAGAAATTCAATTGTCATTCCTGCAATACCAAGAAGAGAAAGAAGGAACTGTGTGTTAAGAAGGAATTTTATATTAATGGATCATGGAAAAGTCTCTCTCTATCTCCATGGAACATAAGGAGGAATTTGAACCTTCTAAAAATGACACTCAAATTTTTTCCATCAACCAATGAAACGTATTATAAATTTTAGAACACAAATCATTTCAGAACAGAAGATAGTTGTTTTACTCTTACAATTAGTATTGAGGAAGAAAAAATGCTTTAGGAGGTAACACAAAAGTTGGACATCCTAATATATGAAATGAACCAAGTGAGTAGTTTACCAAAGAGCTAGTTAAAAAAAATTGTGTGACTTGGAGAAATATAAATTAAGACAATATCTATGAGTGACTGAAAGGTCTGAGGAAAATTTTGTGTGTTAAATGAAATAGGAAACATTAGTTCTGACTGCTATTTCATTCATAATTTATCATTGCCAATCTTATTCTTAAAAAAGAAAAAAATACTGATCTGCAACTACCTATATATTGAATAAACCTACCATAGAAAAGTAATTAATATATTTTATATTACCAAGTAATTCTTAGTTTCAGATAGGATACAGATTAATAGTTGATTTTCTTGCAGTCAAATATTCTCTTTGCCATTTTGAAAATATATGATTGCCCAGGAGCTAATATAATTCCCAGAAAAATCATCACCTCTCATTCAAGAAATACTGAAATATGGTGAATAGGCAACTTTATGTTTCTTATTAGTCAATCACAATGGACTTATTTGAGCAAGAGAGAGACTTTAGCCATGCCAGAAGAGCTTACTGATTATAAAAATTCTGACTCAAAAATATAAAAATAAAGAATAAATATTTTCAGGTATATTAATTTAATAAAATTTAATATATTTTGATTGTGTAAGGATTCTAGAAATCTTAGTGGAAATTATAGAATAGATTTGGTAGGTAAAAGGAAACTCTTTTTGTACTATCTAAAAAGCAGACTTACTTCAAGAAGTGGGTACTTTGAGGTCAAAACAGTAGCTGACTTTCTTCTATGCATGTTGTTGGGAGAATTCATGATTAGGTTTGGGCTGGTTCTGCTATTAATCTTGAGTGCTACATTTATGGTACTTAACATTTTTGAAAGGACCTGTGATTTCAAAAGTCTAAGACAATCCCAATGAAAAACTCATCCACTAAGACATCGGTCCCTTCTCTAGAACTACTTGTCTTAGAGAGTTATCTGAATGCAACAAGAATTTAATGAATTTTTGAAAATTAGAGTTAGGACTTGTACTCAGGCTTTCCTCATTTAAAGTAAGAAGCATCAAACATTTTACTCAAAATTCACTCCAGTGCCTTCAGTACCAGATTAATATATAATTGGGAAATATTTAACAAAATAAATAAGTATACAATAAAACAGAGTTAATAAAAGATTTCTACAGCTAAATCAGTACACAACCTGCAGGGATTTGATTTTAACTAAACTAGATTGAGGTAAACTCTGAATTACCATATACTGCTTTACATTGGAATATGTGATTCCTTACATCATGGACTAACTTTCTTTTCTATCTCAAATGGCAAAGCTTTGTCCAGTGCTTTGTACACTGTAATCTCTTTATAAAAGTTTTCTTCATTCATTCATATATTATTCAATTTTAGGATTGAACATTCATTGTGTGTTGTGATCTAAGGATACAAAGACAAAAAGAAATAGCAGAAAAGTCCATGCTCTTAAGGAGATTACATTTCAGTGGAACAGACCAAAGCAAACATGATCTCAAAGGATATTTAGTATAAATACAATGTAACTTCATTAGGAAAGGGAAAAGGTGGTCTATAATAGACCAGGATGTGAAGTGTAGTTTTGAAGTACCTTGGAATTCTGTGGGAGAGAAAGAAAAGAGTTCTAAAGGCATGGGGACCAGACTGTGCAAAGGCAGATTAAACTTCACATCTAAGGAACAGCATGTAGGTGTGTTTGAAAAGAGCACAGAATATGTTAGGAGAAGCAGTGTTATCTCTACCTTGAAAGAAAAGTTGGAGCAAGATTGTAAATGTCAGAATAATTTGTTTTTTATTTTGTTTTCCCCCCTGGAAGGAAAATCGGGAACTGATGAAGCTTCTTATACAAGAAAGTGATAGTCAGACCTGTTTTTCTAGGATCATTACAATTGATTGGGCAGCTAGGTGGCACAATGGATAAAGTCTTGGAGTTAGGAGGATAGGAGCTCTAATCCAATCTCAGACACTTGACACTTAATTAGTTATGTGACCTTGGGCAAATCACTTAAACCTGATTGATTTGCATCCAGGGCCATCTCCAGTTGTCTGGATTCCTATCTGCCCACTGGACCTAGATGACTCTGGAGGAGAAAGTGAGGCTGATGAACAACACAGCTCCCACCTCACTCAAATTCAATTCATGCATTCATCATGGTAACACCTTCCCGATATCATAATCTTCTTTGAGAATAAAGAACAAACATCACAGCTGAGTGGAGGAAGGATAAAATGGGGAGGTACTGGAAACAGGGTGTCCAATTTCATATTCCATGAGGTCCTAATCTGTAGAAGCAACTATGTGGTAGAGGGGATAGAGAACTGAATCTGGAGTAGGGACGATCTAAGTTGCAATGCAGCCTCAAAATACTTACAAACTATTTGACCCTAGACAAATTCCTGAAGCTCTGTTTACCTCATATTAAATGGAAATAATAATATCTCCTATATCATAAGATTTTTGTGAGGATAAAATGATATATTTGTATATTGCGTTTTAAAGTTGAAGTCCTATATAAATGCTAGCTATTAGGTTAACTATTAGTGATGACTGGATGTGTAATTATAAGTAAAAACTATTTCCATATCAATTTCTGTATTACTGTTATTTGTATGATCAATTTTGGTTATATTTTTTACAATATTGAACCAGTCCTGCATTTCTAAGATAAATCCCATCCTGTTATATTGTAAGGTGTTTTTGTTATAATTCTATTATCTCTTTATTAGGATTTTATTTAAAATTTTTGCACAAATATTCATTAAGGAAATTGTTTATAGTTTTCCTTCTCTGTTTTTGCCCTTCTTGGATTAGGTATCAAAATCATATTTATGTTAGAAAATAAATTTTATCTCTCTTTGCCAATTTTTCCTGAATGCTTATATAGTATTAAAAATAAATGCTCTTAAGAAGTTTGCTCATAAATTGAACTTGTTCTGGTAATTCTAAAGTTCATTTTTGGCTTGTTCAGTTTATTCTTTAAAGCAGAGTTTTTAAAATATTTTATTTTCTCTTTGTTAATTGGGACAATTTAGATGTTTGTAAATATTTATTCATTTAGATAGTCATTTTACTGGCATATAATTAAGTAAAATAACTCCTAATAATTATTTTAATTTCATTTTCATTTACCCTTCTCATAGTTCACACTGGTCATTTCATTTTCTTTTTAAAAAAAATAAAATTAACCAATGGCTTATCTCTTTTATTGTTTTAGTAATGAAACCAACTCCTAATTTATTTAATAGCTCTTTTTTTTAAAAAAACTTCCCTTCTTTGATTTCATTTTCAGGATTTCAATTTTGATGTGTAATTAGGTTTTTTTCTATTCTTTTATTTGCAAGACCAAGTCAGTGATCTACTCTTTCTTTTATTGATGTATATATCTAGAGATGTAAATTCTCAGTTAAGTACTGTTTTTGCTGCATCCCACATGTGTTGGCATATTGTCTCATTGTTGTCATTATCTTTAATGAAATTATTAATTATTTTATGATTTTGTCTTTGGACACTCATTTTTTAGCATTGATTATTTAATTCCAGTTATTATTTTTTATTTTAGCTTCAATTGCCCATTACTGAATGTAATTTTTATTATAATGTGATCTGAAAAGGATGTATTTAATATCTTAGCCTTTCTGCAATTGTAAGTTTTGGTTTTTTTTTTTTACAAAGGTGTTGTGTATTTCTGAAAAAATGTTTCCTTTTTATTCCACGGAAATATTTTGAGATTCACAATCTAACTTTTCTAAAATTCTATTAAGTTCTATAATTTATTTATTTTTAGGTTATATTTATCTAGTTCTGAGAGGAAAAATTGATGTTCCCTCACTAGTTTATTTTCATTGTCCCTTTCCTTCTATAACTCATTGAACATTTTTATTTAAGAATTAAAATGGTATGCCTTTTTGTACATATAGTTTTATAAGTTTTGTTATTGTTTCATTTATGTCCAACTTTTTGCAATCCTATTTGTGGTTTTCTCAGCATCAGTATTGGAATGGTTTGTCATTTCCTTCCCCAGTTTACTTAACAGATGAAGAAACTGAATAGGCAAATAGGTTTAAGTGATTTGTTCATAGTCAAATAATTAGTAAATGTATAAGGTAAGATATGAACTAAGAATGAGTCTTCCTGCTTCCAGGTTCAGTACTCTTTCCACTGTGCTATTTAGCTACTATATATGTTTATTACTGATTTACTATATTTACTACTGCTTTTACTCCATTCTTTTTGTTGGTTTTCAACAAGATAGTTTCCTTGCCTAACTCTTTTAATTAGGACTGCTTTTGTTTTTACTTTGTCTTATATCATGAGTGATACCTGACATTTTTACTACAACTAAAGCATAATGCATTCTTTTCCAGTTCCTCATTTTCACTCTGTGTCTCTCTGTTTCAATTGTTTTAGTGACCAATATATTGTTTGATTATGTTTTCTAATCCAATTTGCTCTTTGCTTCTATTTTATGTTTTCATAAAATTATTTCATAAACTTAGTTATGATCACCAAAGTGAATTTCTGACCATTCTGTTCTCTATTCTTCATTGTTCTCTTTCTTATCCTTCTTTTCTCTCCTCAAAAATCTGTTTTGTTTTGGTCCTCTGCCTTCTTTTATCTGCCATTCCTTTTTATCACTTGCTTCCCTTTCTATTATTCTCATTCTTTCCTACTTTCCTATGGGGTAAAATAGATTTCTATAGCCAAATTAGTGTCTGTCTGTGTGTGTGTGTGTGTGTGTGTGTGTGTGTGTGTGTGTGTGTATTCTTCATTCTTTGAAAAAAATTCAAATAAATGAAGTTTAAACACTATTTATCCCTCTGTTTTGAAACCTTTTCATTATACTCATATTTTATGTGAAATAAATGTCTCAATTTTTCTCTGGTTTCTACTTCTACTAGGACATTACTATTTTATTTTATTTTATTCTTTTACTAAAGATTTTATTTGAGTTTTACAATTTTTACCCCAATCTTACTTCCCTCCCCTCACCCCCCGCCATGGAAAGCAATCTGTCAGTCTTTACTTTGTTCCTGTGTTGTACATTGATCCAAATTGAATGTGATGAGAGAGAAATCATATCCTTAAGAAAGAAACAAAAAGTATAAGAGATAACAAGATCAGACAATAACATATATGTTTTTTCTAAATTAAATGGAATCGTCATTGAACCCTGTTCAAACTCCACAGCTCCTTATCTGGATGCAGATGGCATTCTCCTTTGCAGACAGCCCAAAATTGTCCCTGATTGTTGCACTGATGGAACGAGCAAGTCCATCAAGTTTGAACATCACCCCCATGTTGCTGTTAAGATGTACAGTGTTATTCTGGTTCTGCTCATCTCACTCAGCATCAGTTCACGCAAATTGCTCCAGGCTTCCCTGAATTCCCATTCCTCCTGTTTTCTAATATAACAATAATGTTCCATGATATACATATACCACAATTTGCTAAGTCATTCCCCAATTGAAGGACATTTACTTGATTTCCAATTCTTTGCCACCACAAACAGGGCTGATATGAATATTTTTCTACAAGTGATGATTTTACCCTTTTTCATCATCTCTTCAGGGTATAGACCCAGTAATGGTATTGCTGGATCAAAGGGTATGCTCATTTTTGTTGCCTTTTGGGCGTAGTTCCAAATTTCTCTCCATAAATGTTGGATGAGTTCACAGCTCCACCAACAGTGTAATAGTGTCCCAGATTTCCCACAACCCTTGCAACAATGATTATTATCCTTTCTGGTCATATTGGCTAGTCTGAGAGTTTTCTTACTTTTTGAATTATCCCAGCATAATTGACTTACCTCTTTATGTTTATCCTTTATTCTTTTTTTAAGGTTTTTTGCAAGGGTTTAAGTGGCTTGCCCAGGGCCACACAGCTAGGTAATTATTAAGTATCTGAGGCCAGATTTGAACTCAAGTACTCCTGACTCCAGGGCTGGTGCTCTATCCACTGGGCCACCTATCCACCCCTTTATCCTTCATTCTTGAAGAAGACAATGACATCAGGGAAAGTGATGCCATGACAAGAATAAGATTTGGATATGAGTGAGGGAATACTGTACTAAGTCACAAGCCTCCCTTTTTCTTTCACTGTCATCTTGGTCTAATGGTCTGCTCTAGGTCTAATGGGATGATTGGTGATGGCACTGGAGGTGAGGTGATCAGGGTTAACTGATTTACCCAAGGACACACAACTAATAAGTATCAAGTGTGTGAGGCTGGATTTGAACTCCTGTCCACCTGACCCCAAGGCCAGTGTTCTATCCAATGTGCCACCTTGCTGCTTGTTGACATAGCTATATACTCTGTCCACGTAGAATTCCTCTAACTTATTTAATAATGATAAAATTATTAGAAGTTCTCATATATCATGTTTCCAAACAGAAATATAAATAATTGATAACAATGGGCAGAGCTGCTTTTCTCAAAACAATTTTAAATCAAACTTCTAAATAAAACCTAAATCAATAGAACCTACAAAAAAAAAAAAAACAAAGTGAAACAAGCTTTCCACTCAGAAAACTTCTGTCTCACATAGGTAAAAGGGGAGTGGATGACAGTATATAATGAAGAATTGGAAGCCAGCAGGAAACCTTAGTCACACAATGAATATGGTCATGATTCAGCAGGCCAGAAGTTCAATAATCTAGCAGTGAAGGTCCCAATACCAGTTCAGAAGACAAAAGTCTAGCTCAGGAACGCTGATGCCACAGGAATAACTGGGTTGAACTACTCTAACACAGGTTCAGCCATGAGACCCTGAAACACCAAAGCAGAAAGGTAGAGACCAGAGGTCCATTCCCCAGCACAAAAAGATTGGTGTTGTATTCCCTGTGCCAACAGAGCCAGAGTTCAACTGTCAAATTGAACAAAAATAAAAAAAAAGAGTGCCAACTATAAAAGGCTACTATTCTGATATGGTAGATAAAAACACCATCTCAGGAAAAGGAAAACAGTGAAGCCTCAAAGGAGATTATAAATAGGTATCAAATTTTAACAAAAAAAAAAACCTCATAGAGGAACTCAAAAACAGATTTTAAAAACCAAAGAAGAGAGGTAGAAGAAAAATGGAGAAATGAGTCAGGTTGGAGAATTATGAAAACTTGACTGAAAAAACAATATCTTTAAAAGTAAAATTGACAAACTAGAAAAGGAATCACAAAAACTAACTGAGTAAAATAAAACCTTAAAAATTAGAATCAGACCGATTCTTTGAGACTCTATGAGACACTAAGATTCAATAAAACAAAACCAAAAGGCTGGGAAAATTACAAAATGATGCAATGTATCTCTAAGGAAAAATGACCAACCTAGAAAATAGATATAGAAAAGATTATTTTCAAATTATTTATCTACCTGGAAGCTATGATCAAAAAGAAAAAGAGTCTGGTAAATATCTTTCAGAAAATTATCGGAAACTGCCCTAATATCCTAGAAGAAGATAAAATGCCCTATAAAGAATCTATTTACTACCCCCCCCAGGAAAAGAACCAAAACAAAAACTCCAAGGAATACAATAAACAAAGTTCAGAATTATCAACTAAAGGAGAAAATACTGCAAAAAAGAAACATTTTAAATGTAAGGGAGCCATAGCTGGAATTATGCAGGACTTGTCAGCTTCAACTTTTAAAGATCAGAGAGCTTGGAATATGAAATTCTGAAGGGCAAAGGAGCTTGTTTTCCAACCAAGAATCAACTGCACTACAAAAGTTAGTATATTCTTTCAGGGCAAAAGATAGATTTTCAATGAAATAGAGGACTTTCAACTTCTCTGGCTAAAAAAGACAAGAGTTAAACAGAAAATTAACCTTCAAACACAAGATTCAAGAGATATATTAAAAAGGTACACAAAAATAGTCAACAAAACTAAAGGAAAAGGGTCTGATAGAAGGGAGGACAGAATGAGGCAGTGAGCTGTCAGAAGCAAAACACCAGTAAGGAGGGAATAATAGAAAAGGAGAGAAAAGGGTACAAAGAGGTGAAAGATAGGATGGAGGAAAATAAAGAATTAGTAAACATAACTGTGAATAAGAATGGAATAAATTCTCCCATAAAATGGAGATGGATATCCTACAATATAATTTTACAAGAAACACATTTGTAACGGAGAGATAAACATACAGGGTAAAGGTAAAATCTTGGAGTAGAATAAACTCTGCTTCAGCTAAAGTAAAAAAAAAAAAGCTGGGCTAGCAATCTTGATCTCAGAGAAAGCAAAAAAATGGATCTCATTAGAAGGAATAAGAAAGGAAATCACATCTTCCCAAAAGGTACTATGGACAATGAAGTAATATAAATATTAAACATATATGTACTAAGTAGTATAGAATCCAAATTCTTAGAGGAAAAACTAAGAGTTTCAGGGAGATAGTGAAGGTAAAACATATTAGTGAAAGACTTCAACCTCTCTCTCTCAGTTTTAGATTTAACTGCAAAATAAACAACAAATGTTAAGAAGGAGAATAGAAATTTATAAAAGTTAGATATGATAGACTAATGAAGAAAATTGAGTGGGGAGCCAGAATAACTGCATTAGACAGGTTATGGAAAATGTTATCCCCATCCAGAGGAAGAAAAACAAAATAAAATCAAACCAAACAACAGCAACAACTCTTCAGAATCTGAACACTTTATAAGAATTATCCCTTATATATGTATCTCTTTCCCTTAATCCTATTTCCTCATACTAAAAATGACTAATCTATAAATATTTATCAAAATATGCATATCCAATGCTAACCTGATTTCTCTCCACTGAAGGGAGGGGGAGGTGGGAAAGAGGGTGGAAGGAAATTTTGTAACTTAAAAATATATATATGCACATGGATGAAAAATAAATAAAATTTTTTTAAAAAGAAAGAAAATTGAATGGGAATACAAAGGAACACACCTTCTTCTCTGTAGTATATATAGAATACACACAAAAAAATTTGAAAAAACCCTCACAATGAAATTCAGAAAAGTAGAAATATAGAAAGCATTTTCAGATCATTATGCAGGAAAAAACACATATAATGAAGTCAGAGAAACTAAATAACATAATTTTAGAAAATTAGTAGATCAAATAACAAATCCAAAAAATAATCACCAATTTCATCTAAGACAATGACAGTGATGAGATATCATACCAAATATGGTATGATAGGTATGAATGTGGGATTCAACCACAGTGATCTAGATAATTTGAGAAAATCAACAAGAAAACTACTTGAAAAAATTAATAACTTTAGCAGACATGTAGGGTATAAAATATATTCACATAAACCATCAGCCTTTCTATATATTACCAATAAAATACAATAGCAAGTGTGAGAGTTTTGTTGATTACAACTTATAATAATATAGTTTTAGAATTGCTATGTCTAAGCCAGCATCTTAGAAAGAGAAATTATAACATAAAATATTTGGGAATCAACCTGCCAAGACTAACTTACAAACAATGTAGCCTATATAAACACAATTACAAACAATTTTCAGTGCTAATAAAGTCCTATCTAAATAATTGGGAAAATGTCAATTTTTTCATGTGTGGGATGAACTAATATATAAAAGTGATAATTCCATCTAAATTAAATTACTTATTCAGTAGCATACCAATCAAACAACCAAAAGTTATTTAACCACACTAGGGAAAAAACACAACAAACTTCATCTGAATAAAAGGACAATAATGAAAAAAATGCAAAGGATGATGGCTTAACCATAACAATTCTAAAACTATAAGTTGTAATCATCAAAACTCTCACACTGGCTAAGAAATAAAGAAGCAATTCAGTATAATATATTAGTTAAAAAAGAAATATTAATAAATGAATACCATAATCTACTGTTTGATAAACCCAAAGATTCTAGCTTCTGAAATAAGAAGTTGTTATTTGACAAAAACTGTTGACAAAACTGGGAAATACTATGGCAGAAACTGTGCATAGAATAACATCTCACACCCTATTCCAAGATTTGGTTGAAAAGATTTGGAAATGGACAGGAAGCCTACTGATTTTGGAATGTGAATATGATGGAGTACAATTGTTTTACATGAAATCACGAGAGGCAGAACTTACAAAAAGCCTGGTGAGACTAGCAAGAACTGATGCTGAGTGACGTGAGTAGAAAAAGGAGAATATTACCCACATTAACAGCAATACTGTGAGGTGATCAACTGTGATGGGGACAACTTCTCAGCAGTTCAGAGATCAGTGGAAATATGTTAAATATGTACAATCTATCTCAGATTATTTGCTGATAAAAGGAGTTGGGTGGGAAGGAAGGTAGAAAAAGATGAAACTCAAAATCATGTATGATAAATGTTGAAAACTATGTTTATGCAAATGCATGAAAATGTAGATAAATAAATAGAAAAATGCAAAGAATTTAATCTTGATTCTCTTCTCATTTCTCTTGATTGCCCTTTATTTCTTCTAAGTCTTTCTGAAAGAATTTTTTTTTAAATTAGCTCTAGTCCTTTTATCAAGATTGCTTGAATATTCTCTAGTTCATTAAAAATCCATGTTCTCCCAGAAGAATTATACGCTATGGCTGGGACAGTTATCCTTGGTTGCTATATCAGTTCCTTTACATTCTTGAATGTCTTATTCTATTACCACCTTACCATGGCAGCAATTAATTTTTGTTTGCTCCTGATTGTATTTTTTGGCTACTTGAAATATTTTCTCTTTGACCTGGAGCTCTAAAATTCGGTTCTAATGTTACAAAAACTTTTCATTTCGAGTTATTTTTCAGCTTGTGATCAATGGAATCTCTCAATTTCTATTTTACCCTCTGGTTCTAGGATACTTGGACATTTTTCCTTCATAATTTCTTGTAATTTCTTGGTTTGTTTTTTTTTTTTTAGGTTTTTGCAAGGCAAATGGGGTTAAAGTAATTATTAAGTGTATGAGACCAGATTTTAACCCACGTACTCCTAACTCCAAGGCCAGCGTTTTATCCACTACACCATCTAGCCGCCCCTCCTTCATAATTTCTTGAAACATATTTCTATAGTCATCGATTTATAATGAAATTCAGTCATTCTAATAAATCTTAAATTTTTTCTCCTTAATTTACATTCTAGATCCTGATATTTCATATATACTTCTAATTTTGTTTAATTGTTTTTACTTTATTCTTTTTTATGTCTCTTAGAGTCATTTCCTTTGACTTTCCCAAGTCTAATTTTAAAAGAATTATTTTTTACATTTATATTTTGTTTCCCCCCCATTCGATCAACTATACTTTTTTAATAACTTACTTATAATCATTAACTAAATTTCTCATTTCTTTTGCCATTTGGTAAATTTTATTTTTAAGGTGTTGTTTTCTTTGATTTTTTGTGTCTTTCTACCAAATTACTGTTTTTTTATAATTTTCTACCATAGTCCCATTTATTTCCCAAATTTTTCTTCTACCATTCTTTTTATAAATTTTTAAGTCATTTTAGCTTTTCTAGGAATTCTTGTTGTATTTGTTTCTAAATCACATTTTTCTTTAATTTAAAGCTCTACTTGCAACTGTTTTGATTTCATTTTCTTCTTCTGACTTTGTGGCTTTGACTTTGTTATTACTATAGTAGCTTTTTATCATTACTTTTTTTTATTTGCTCATTTTTCCACCCTCCTTGATTTGAACTTTTCATTACATTTTGCATCTCTTCCCTGGATGAAAGTGCAGGTTCTCTCCTAAACTTCAGATTTTTTCTGTTTTTAGAGCCAATTCTGAGGGATTTGAAGATTTTAGTGCTTCCAAGGCACTGTGATCCAGGGAGAAGTGTGGTCACTTCTCATCTAGGATGCTCTCCAGTTCTTACATAGGAAGTATTCCTGATCCTAGCAAGGACAAGAACTACTTAACCTTGGCACCATAGTTCCCTTGAGACTGAAAGTGATGCTGCTACTCAGGGACCCTTGTCTTTTGGGGCTACAAGATTTTCATGGGCTCTGGAATAGTGAGCTGCAAGTTGATTTTGGCAATGATGTGCCAAAAAATGCTGCTCCTTAGCCTTGTAATAGCACAAGAGTGTCTGGTCATCTCTTTCTGACAAATTACTCAATACCTTACCATCTCTGACTTGAAAATTTCTTAAACCCCTGAGGTAGCTGTCCCCAGTTCCAAGAATCACTGCTGGTATTACAACTCCATAAACTCTGGCTCAGCTCCCAAGTATCACACCTCTTCTTTTGACTTCCTGTTTTCTTGAACTGGAACAAAAGGTTTTGCCTCAACTTTTCGTTGACTCTGGCAAAACAAATGTAATTTGAGACATTGTTTAAAAGTAAATATCAATTTTGGTGATTCTTCTACTTTTCCATCTTGGCCCTACAACCTCAGAAAGTATTAATTATTTATTCACAATTACCAGACAAAAATCAAGGGCAGTTGTACCAATAGGTACATAACTCCAACTGCCATGCCATCATGCTTCTTGTTTATGTGACCATGGTAGATAAATTTCTTTTGCTTTGGACTTCAGTTTCCTCATTTGTAAAATGAGAGTGTTGGATGAGATAATCATTCTTTTTTCCCCATTCTATAAAATTTCATGAATCAATTATTCTTTTCTAATTTAGTGACTCTCACCCCAGTAATCTTCACTTCCATGCAATTAATTAAATATAAACTTTTCAAGGCACTGAGAAGAGGATGAAGAAAATGATAGATCAAATTGTTTTCTCTGACTTGGTGATGGGTCCCTGAGTAGCAACATCACTTTCAGTCCCAAGGGAACTATGGTCCTTGCTAGGGTCAGGAATCTTAGAAAGAATGCAGAAATCCCACAGGAGTCCAGTGAATCAAAAGGGTGGATATGAGTCGGAAAGAAATAAAAACTCTAAGTGTGTGGAAGTGAAACAGCCCAAAAGACATGGGAGGTGGTAAATCTTTGAGGACCAAGACAGTTTATGTTGAGAAATCTTATGCTTTACCCATGGTGTTCCCAAGAGTTATTTGAATAATTACTATGGGGAAGGGTAGTGAGAAAGTATCAGTGATAATAGTATCATTCAAATTTATGGTATTTTTAACAGGGACACAAAGTGTATATGAGAAATACATGAACTGGTATAATCAATCTGTAATTGATATTTTAAGGTTTGCAATATAAGTGGCATTCTCTTTTTATAGAGGAAGAAACTGAGGTTCAAAGAAGTTAAATGATTTTCCCATGTTCACATCTGGAGACAGTGTTCAAGTAACTAACTTCACAGAATCAATTGCTCATTGCTTAATATAAAATATTATGGGAAGAAATCTAAAAAATTCCAAATACCAATATGAATTTATGGCTAGAAAATAACAATATTTCTCTTCTATCTTCCTATTCTGGAAGTATGAAATATGGTATACCAAAAGGATATAACATAGATATGAGTAGAAAATCTGATCCTAATATTTAATACCTGTATCATCCCTCGAAAGTCCATTGATTTCTATTTGATGCTGGTTCCTTACCTATATCAATTAATTAATAAGATTTTTTATATTTACTGTCTACCATATACCAGGCTAAGAATAGAAGCTACAAGGAAAAGTGAAAATATGCCAGCCCTTAAAGATACTCTATCCTAATGGGGGGGGGGGAATTGTCTATAACTAAGAAGATACAAATGTAAAGAGTAATAGTTATTTATTAGGTCTATTGTAATAAGTGGAATGTTACCAATGGGCCAATAGCCAATCTTTTACTCCCTAGAGAACTTGCACTTTTGTTGTGGAAAACTGCATGCATATATGGATACAAAATACTTAGAAAACACTGTTAAAGAGATCAAAATTTAGAAAGTAAAAGCTACTAGAGGTTAAGGGGGGGAGAGAAAAACAAAAGTCATGAATTTTAGCCTATAACATTCATATTGGACATTTTAGACTCAGAAAAGTACCTGGTACACAAAGGGGAATTAATAGATGCTTGTGGATTTATTGGATTTTCTTCTTTAATAACTTTGGCTATAATATTCTAGGATATTTATATGTTAAGTTACAGAAGAGATGATTTACAATACCTGTATTGCAATTCAGGAAATTTCTTTGAAATATCACAGAACCATTGATGATAGATCTTTTGATTTTTCTCTCCAATGTTCATGTAACTGTATATTATCTGTCCCATTCAGATTCCCTTCATGCTTTATAAATAGAATGGGTTCAATTCATATTTGGAAGGCTTTATTTTCTGAATTAAAAAAAATGTATTTACCCTCCCCCATTCACCTAAGGTCTAAAAATCATGAATTAGCTGAAATTTATATCAAGCTTTATGGTTTACAGATTGTTTTAAATATACTATCTCATCTCATTATTCTAGTAGTTCTATGAAGTAGATATTATTATGGTTATTTAAAAAAACAGGAAAAAGTATATTCTATAGCTAGAAGGGCTGGTACAGGTTATCTAATCTAATCCTTTCATATTACAAATAAGCAAATAAAGGTCACTGTATGGTCTAATTATCTCAACTAATCCCTCTATCTACCCCACTTAGAATCATATCCCTACAGTGCTCAGTTCCTGGAATTGACCTTTCTGTCTTATGCTCATATAAGGACAAGTCTGTCTCCTAGTACAAGAACTGTCTTCCTCTATCTCATACGCCACTTTTGTGCCATGTTAAAAAAATTTTGAGGATTACTAAACTGAATACCAAACAGGAAAACAGGGACATCAATAAAATATATTATCAGTCTTTAAAATATTTTTTTGCAATTCCCATGTAGTTGGCAGTTCAGGAAAAAAAAATTCTTTCTTTGACTAAAACAACTGAGTTGATAAATTTATCAACTATCGTTTAAATGACTATTATGCTTAATTATTCAAACTTAATACTTAATACAGTAAGCTTAAATACTATCTTATTTTAGCCAATGATGCAGTTATTCAAAAAGCATTTGTTAAAAGTTTTCTCATGCAAGGAGTTGTGGTAAGTTCCAAAAAAGGCCAAAAAGAATACACTCAAAATAATGGAAGATAACACATGGAAATAATTATATACTTATGATATGTTAGATAGATAGATAGATAGATAGATAGATGGGAGGGAGGGAGGGAGGGAGGGAGGGAGGAAGGAAGGAAGGAAGGAAGGAAGGAAGGAAGGAAGGAAGGAAGGAAGGAAGGAAGGAAGGAAGGAAGGAAGAAAAACAGATAAACAATGGACATATTTACTTTAGCTATCAGTACCAAACTAATTAGTTTTGCACAGAAAAAATGCAAGGTAATCTTAGAAAGAAGGCAGAAATCTCACAGGAGTCCAGTGAATCAAAAGGGTGGATGTGAGTATGAAAGAAATAAAACCTCTAAGTGTGTGGAAGTGAGACAGCCCAAAAGATGTGTGAGGTGGTAAATCCTTTGTGGAGAATAATAAGTACTACAATGAAGTTGGACTTTACTAAATATGGAAGGAAAGAAATCACTACAATGGTTGGTAAGAGAAGTGACAAAAGGTCTTTGGTAGAGTGAGAACTGTGTGAGTAGGCAGAAGGGGACAGCTATAAAATCTGTTGTAAGGCAGAAATGACAAGATTAATAATTTTCTTATTCATAATACATATTTAGGAATAAATTAAAAAATTGAATGATAAAGAGACTTATCTTTTAAAAACTGTCAGAAATCTGTGAAAAGAAGACAGCAAAATAATTTCCAGAATATTACTAACTCCTAGCCTAGGTCAACATGATGGAGAATAGACAATGTGATGAGAATAATGAAGACAGATAAATGAGAGCTATCCTCTGCTACAGTGAAATGAGTAACAGAATAAAGATGCAACGCAATTCAGCAAGTGAAGAAATATCTTTAAGGTTCACAGTAGAAAGATTTTTTTCCTATTTAAAATCATAACTCCTTGTAACTTGTTTTGTTTTATTTTCATTTCTCACAAGGCTGTGGTTCAGAGCTCTCCCCCATGTTTCCAGAAAATTCTTCATCCTAGCAGATACTTTAGCTCTGGAATTTGCATCTTAGGAATATTCACTGCATTTGAGGTCCCTCCTTTTGATTGCATGTCTTCTTCCAGAAGCTTCAATTAAGAAAGATATTCACTCCAGATATCTCTTCATTGCAGGCTTTGCTCAAGACCTTTCCATTATGCCATTATATCTGACACCATATTCCCTGAACTTCCCCCCAATCCCTTTCCAGATTTTTTTTGTCTTCCAGCATTAATATGTATGCTCATCTAGGGAAGGGAATCACTTTTTGCTTGCAATTGTATTCTCAGCATTTAATGTAGTGCCTAGTATATAATAAGTGGTTAAAATACCTTCAGCACTTGTAAAAGCTGGTGGAAAGAAAGTAGAACAAGAATCAAGTCTATTGTCAAAAGACTAAGGTGTCCTCTAGGCTGACAGGCTGATATCATTCTTTGTAGAGAATGAGGAGAGCTGAGAGCTTACAGGTCTCTGAGTTGTTTAGAAGGTAAAGACAATGTCATCTTTAGAAATAATTTATTTGTATGTCCCATCCATTATGTGTGGCCTTGGGTCTATCCATGAAAATAAATCATATCAGTTAAAAAAGGCACTGTATGCTTAGAAATGCCCACATCCTGAATATTATTTAAATCAGAAGGTAATTAAACTAGCAATCATGATATGTCAGGCTTCATTATTATGCTCTATGCTTCTCAGACGTCTGCTTATCAGTTTCCTATTGATCTTAACAGGGACTGAGTTAAGAAAAGAATTAGCTTTACCCCTGAAATAGGACAAAGCTGACAAGAAATAGAAATATGAGTGCATTCAAAATGTGGTGAATCTTAGTTCTCTCATTTCCTTTCCAACTACTCTTAGAGCATTTACATTTTAAGAAATTCAATAAAAAAGAATAATTTTTCTCTTTTTAGCAAAACAGGGGCAAAAATCACTCAGAATAGAAAAAAGGTGATTAAAGTACACTAATTTATTAATTTTGTTATTATCATTATTAGTATGCTATTTTAGCTAGTAATAATTTCCTCTGAATTGCTCCACTGAAAAGTTTTGCAATAAAATTCAGATTATTTATACAATTACTGTTAATTATGTTAGGGGGTAAAAGGGACTTCAATTTGCAGCTTTTAATTCAAGAGTTCTCCAAATAGTAATTGACATTGAATACAAATAATTCCAATCATGAGAATTAGAATAAGTACACTCACCTGTCCCTGACACTTTGCCTGAATATTGGCAATAGCAATACAGAATGAATGAGAAAAATTGGTTTTAAATCTCAACAGTCTATCCAAATCCATACGGAAGTCTATCCTGTTCTGACTCCATACCATTAGAGATGTAAAATGTCCATCTATAAATTCATCATATACTACCCTATTATTTTTCTTTATTCATTTCTTAAATCCCTGTAGCAGTCTTACTATTTCTCTATTGACCTTTGGGTCATAAACAACTTTTTATTCTCCCAAGATATTGGTTTGTATTCATGTAACTTCACAAATAAATATTATTTTTAAATGAGATAAAAATGTGTTTTCATGGGGTTTTTGTTGGGTTTTTTGTTTGCTTGTTTTGTGCTCATGGTGTAGCTTGTCAGCAAGAAAAAACATGACTGGAAAAGATCTTAAAAGGATAATGGATTCAGAAGTGGGAAGTAAGAGGGATAGTCAAAAAACTTGGATTGGATTCCAGTTCTTGTATTTGCTAACAGTGTAAACTTGAGCAATGCTCCAGTGCTCAGTTTCTAGAGATGTAAAAATAAGAGGGTTGGCTAGATGATCTCCGAAATCCCTTCTAATTCCTTGATATGATGTAGAGCAAATATATTTATTGCCACTTCATAATTGTATTATTTTATTATTACCCAAATATTAAGGTATATCTCCATAATACATATTTTACAATTGTAAGATAAATAACTTGGAGACTGAGTAGAATATATGAATTTTTCATAAATTAAAATGGTCTTTTTTTAAAGTTTCTGTGGTTAAAATGAAAACAAATCACCTTTTGTTTTATTTATTTTAAAATGCAAAATTTTTATATTTGTTTGTCCAGTAGAGAAAACATTGACCTGGAATCAAGAAAGTTTGAGGTCATATCTAGCATCATATCATTACTAGGTATGTGACTGAACACAAATTTCATTTAACCTTTCTTTGCCTTAATTTCCTCATCTATAAAATAATAATACCTACTTTTCAGCATTATTGGAATGATAAAATGAGATACTAATAGTAAAGTACTTCACAAGTTTAAATGCTGCAAAAAAATACAAGTTAACCAGTGAGTAAGTCAATCAATATATGCAACTATGTGGGACAGTGGATAGATTGCTGGGTCTTGATTTGTGACCCTGAGCAGCTAACTTAATCCTATTTACCTTGGTTTCTCATCTGTAATATCAACTGGAAAAGCAAATGGCAAATCACTTACTCCACTACTTTTGCCAAGAAAACCCTAAATGGAATCACAAAGAGTCATACATGATTAAACAATCAACAACAACACAAGATAATCAGCAAAAATTTTGTCTATTATCTGAAATGCATTGTAATATATATCTGGGAATACAAAGAAACCATTAAAAACATTTCTAGCTTAAAAGGAGCTCACATTCTAATGGGGAAGACAACAGAAAGATATGTTATAAATGACCAAATATCAACTTAAGAAGAAATTGGATCATCAAAAAGAGGATTTTATATTTGATCTTGGGGATGATAGGAAGTCACTGAAGTTAACTGATAAGAGAAATGACATATTCAAACCAATACTTTCAGAAATACTACTTCTAGCTGACTCCTTTCTAAAATATACAGAGAACTGAGTCAAATTTTTTAAAAAAACAAGCCATTCCCCAATTGACAAATGGTCAAAGGATATGCAAAGGCAAATCAAAGAAATCCATAATCATATGAAAAATTGCTAAAAATCATTACTTATTAGAGAAATGCAAATTAAAGCATATCTGAGATAGCACCTCACACCTCCCAGACGGACCAATATGACCAAAAGGTCAATGATCAATGTTGGAACAGATGGGGGAAATCTGGAACACTAATACATTGTTGGTGGGGCTGTGAACTCATCCAACATTCTGGAGAACAATTTGGGATTATGCCCAAAGGGCAACAAAAATGTCCATACCTTTTGATCCAGCAATACCACTACTGGGTCTATACCCTGAAGAGATGATAAAAAAGGGTAAAAACATCACTTGTACAAAAATATCTATAGCAGCCCTATTTGTGGTGGAAAAAATTTGGAAATTATGTAAATGCCCTTCAATTGGGGAATGGCTTAACGAACTATGGTATCTGTATGTCATGGAATACTATTATTCTATTAGAAACCAGGAGGGATGGGAATTCAGGGAAGCCTGGAAATATTTGCATGAACTGAAGCTGAGCGAGATAAGCAGAACCAGAAAAACATTGTACAACATTGATCGACCCTGATGGACTTGCTCATCCCTTTAATGCAACAACCATGAAAAATTTTGAGCAATCTGCAATGGAGAATACCATCTGTATCCAGGTAAAGAAGTATGGACTTTGAATAAAGACCAAAGACTATTTTACTGTCAAATTAGGGAAAAAAAGTGTTATATTATTATGTAATTTTACTATCTCATACTTTATTTTTCTTCCTTAAGGATAATTCTTTATCATCACATTCAACTGAGATCAATGTATACCATGGAACCAATGTAACAGAATGCCTTCTGTGGGGAGGGGGAGAAGCAAGAATGGGGGAAAAATTGAAAAACTCAAAATAAATAAAATCTTTCATTAAAAAAACAAAAAAGAAGATCAGCTAGATGGCAGTAGATACAGCAGTGGCCCTGGAGTCAGGAGGAACTGAGTTCAAATCTGTCCTCAGACACATAATAATTGCCTAGCTGTGTGACCTTGGACAAGTCACCTAACCCTGTTGCCTTAAATAAATAAAATTTTAAAAAGAGATCAGTTCGACCAAATGAGTGGAAATGAGAAAATTATAGCAGGTAGATCAACCTGTAATTTATTGCAATAGTCTAGGCATGAAATGCATGAAGGTAGTTGATTCACAAGATAGTCAAAAGAAGTTGAAAAGGTATAGAAAAATATGGGAATATTATTACTGAAAAGAAGCAATTGAGAGAATAATCCTAATTATTAAATAATATGCTTATTTTCTCCTTTTTATAAATTTTTAGGATGAAAAAAGTTCTTTACTAAATAAATATTTGAAAAGTAAAAGAAATTGTAGTTTACTAGACAGACCACATCTTCTGAAATTCATATAGTGAGTTCTTTATAAACTTTCTAGGACCACTGGCAGACCAAATCACCAAAAACTAATACAATAATAAAATCTCTAGAAACTAACAAGTTTAAAAGACTCAAGAATCATAGTTTGAGAAGGAACAATGAAAATTGTCATGAAAATTTCCTGAAGTCATCATAGATATCATTATTATTATTATTATTTCAGCAGATGAAATAATTAGCAATGTAAACAAGGCTTTGGAAAGGTCAAAAAATGATGGCATGCTAGATATAATGTATTGTATGACAGAGATCACTAAACCGTTATGGATAAATATATGAAAATATATAAGGCATTAATCATGAAAAGAAAATGAATGAATGATAAAATCAGGAAAACATCATACATTGAAAATAAATGAGTTGAGCACAAGAACTTTGATTGGGAGATACAATTGATTATGCAATAAAAGGAGGGATTCATCAATAGAGAAGATAACAAAATTGGAGTAGCAGAATTTTTTAAAAAAGGTAAATGTGAAAGAAATTTCTGACATTGTCAGGAAGTGTACTTAATCACTCTTCATTGCCATGCTATCAAGACAGCAGATGGCAAAAAGCTAATGAAGCTAAAAACACCAATAACTGCTTGAAGTATTCTTAGAGAATTACATGCAAGTACAAGGAAATTCTAGACTTTTCCAAGACTGAGACAATCATCCTTCTACAAACAGAGTTGTAATTCTGCATTTATATCAGAATTCCAAGGGGAAAATACCTCACCATATTAAGATAATGTAGCAAAATAGAGAACATTATTTCCTAATGCTATTATATTATAAAGAACTTAGACTAGGGGAGATCAAGTTGGATTTGTAAGGATCTCATGCTTTCAAGTCAGGGTTGTCTTCAATTAGTCACTTAAATCCCCTTAAAATGTCATATAATTTTAATAGGCCTCAATTTACTCATTAATAGAATGAAAAAGACTGAATTAAATTATTTCTAAGGGTCCCTCTTCCTCTATAATTCTATATGTCAAATAAGATCACAGTTATAGTTATTGATAATTGCCTAAAGTGCTGATACAACTTACCTATGTACATGTAGTCAGATAGACTTCAGAAGTCTTAATCCACATTTTTAATTTTTTTTGCAAGTCAATGGGGGTTAAGTGACTTGCCCAAGGACACACAATTAAGTATTAAGAAGGTGAGGCTGCATTTGAACTCAGGTCCGCCTGACTCCAGGGCTGGTGCTCTATCCACTGTACCACCTAGTTGCCCCTCTTAATTGACATTTTTGAGACTGCTTGGAGTTGCTGATATTTATCTTTAAAGGAAGATCCCACAAAGGGAGGAGGTCTAAACATCAATGAAATCAGAGGTCTATTGAAAATATTATCTTGATGTCAGAATCATAATTATTTTGTATATAGAAAAAAATTATCCTTGATTCTAATTATTGGTCAGACAAATGCATTCTTTTTATCACAAGGGTAAATAGTGAAGAGAATATATATTGTTTAATCCCATTTGATCTATTTTACTACTGATTTCAATGGCAAGGATCTATCAATCATTTCTATGTCAAAGGGACAACATATGTTACTAAGAACATATGGCTGACTGTCCTTCGTTCCTTTATATATATAATTCCAACAGTGATCGTTGTGCACAAAGGCTCATAGGTTGTATAGATGGATAGCACCTTAGAAGTCCCATTTAGGGGCGGCTAGGTGGTGCAGTGGATAGAGCACCAGTCCTGGAGTCAGGAGGACCTGAGTTCAAATACAGCCTCAGACACTTAATAATTACCCAGCTGTGTGGCCTTGGGCAAGCCACTTAACCCCTTTGCCTTGCTTTAAACAAAACCTAAGAAGTCCCATTTACAGTTTAAAGATGAGGAAGTAGAAGCACAGAGAGTTTAAGTGACTCACTCAAGGTCACATGGGAAATAACTGGCAGATCTATGATTTCAGTTCACTGATTAGAAAAATTGCTTTTTCTATTTCTAAACATTTCATTGCTAACATCTTATTGATAGCATAGTCAGTACTTGATACTTTGCTTCTGGGTCTCTCCTTCCATTTTGCTTTGTTTTTCTCTCATTTTTTCTCTCATACTCTCTTTCTGTGTCCACTCTCTTCCCCCTTTCTTCCAAAGCTTTAGGGTTCCAATATGAGTCCCAAATATATAGATCTTGTATTTTGACATTTGATCAGAGCCTGACTTCATAGAAATCACCCTATATTCACAGAGCTTTCCTGATTTTCTCCTCTTTTTCCCTTGTTTGCAAAATTTTCAAACCCTAGGTTTTATTACTTCCAGAAATCACTTAGATGACAGTAGGAAGTTAAACTACCAAAAAAACCCTAAGCACAGGTTAGTTCATGATAGCTTAGTATATTATCTCTCCCAAATAAGAGTTGAGGCTTAGTTGAAACTTTCAAGACATAAGTCTTTCCAAAAGATTGAGTTATCTAAAAATTCAGGGGCTGGTTCTAGGACTAATAATAGAAATTGGCAATATTGCTATTTTGGGGGCTCCTGTTGGGAGCTTTCTTCTAGCATCCATCACATCACAAATATAAATTATCGAATAAGGATAGTCCCAGAAATAGTGTTCCCTTCTCCTCATAAGTTGTCTTTTTTTTTTAATCTACCACTTACAGCCTGCTCATGTTATCTGAATCTTTGTGACTTAAGCAATAGATTCAGGAACGATTGAAGGATTATAGACAGTCATAAGTAGAAAAGGAGACCAACAATAAAAAAGACAGAGATTGATATGAGGAAAAAAGACAGGAAAAAGTTGGGAAACTATTTTACAACCTCAAGAGTTATTTATTGAATAATCAACAACTGAAACAATTCTTTCTGGACTACATTTTTTACCTTCTATTTTTTTTTTTATTTTGTGAGTGAAACAGAAGATAAACTTAAACAGAACATAAACTTCTTCCTACCCAACATATTTGGCTAAAATCTGATACTTCTGTGTTGTCTTTCTCTTCATTCATTTCTTAAAAGATGAATCCTAAAATATTCAAGCAACAGAAATGAGGAATGAAGATCAATGAATTAACTGGAAAGGACCTGTACAGCATTCAACTCACCTTCTTTATTTTAGAGTTTACAAAATCAAAACAAAGTTGAATATACAAGATCATAGATTACAGATACTAGATGGATGATAGGAACCCAAGGACTCTTAAAACTTTATATGTGAGGAAAGTCTTAATACTTATTACTTAATACAGTTATTTTAATCCATAGTCTTAATACTTCACCAAATTTGAAAACTTTTCTGTTGACTCAGTTAAACAATGCTGCTTTTGATATTCAATTATTGGACAAATTACTTAGTAAAATTCTCACCACCAAAATCTTTAGTACTGTCATATGGCTCAACATCAGAAACTAAAAAACCTAAATAGCATTTCAAAGGAAAAGTCAGTTAGTCACTAAGTACTATAAATAACTTACTATAACCCAGGCACTGGTAATGCAAAGAATGACAAAAAACAAACAAACAAAAAACAGTTCCTACCCTCAAGGAGTATACATTTAAACAGAGGCTATGACATGTAAATTATTAAGTACTTACACATGCATATATACATGAATGTGTTTTATATAGGTATGTGACTATGCATATACATATATGCATAGATTCCTATGAACATACAAATAAACACATATGCACATACATATCCACTTACAAACAAATGTGTGTATACACATATAGGAAGAAGTGGGAAAACCTCCTATGAAAGATGATATTTGAACTCTAATCCTCAATAATAAGACCTATCTTCCATTTTCTCTTAAAATGTTCAGTTGCTGGAGTGGCTAGGTGACATAGTAAAGACACTGTTCCTGGAGTCAGCAGTACCTGAGTTCAAATCCGGCCTCAGACATTTAATAATTACTTAGCTGTGTGGCCTTGGGCAAGTCACTTAACCCTGTTTGCCTTACAAAAACCTTAAAAATAAAAGAATGCTAGTGCTTACTATTCTACCTTATATAGAATGAACTCTCAATAAATGTTCTTCATCCACTCATTTGATTGTTCATTTATTCATAATCTGCCTATGTGTCAGCACTGTGTAGATGTTGGAAATATAAACTAAAAAGTGAACAATCCCTGCCTTCATGGAAATCATAATCTATTGCTAGGTTATTGTAGTGGGTATAGGAACAAAATTTTGATCCAGAGAAAAGCTTTTTTCTGAATTTTCACTTTGGTTGCTCTTTCCCTTTATAAATGAACATGTTTGTAGACATTTGTGAAAACAGGGAAATAATTTTGACAGTTATTATAGTTGAACCCCAAATACAATGCCACCAGAGTCAGTTTTGTGAGAATTTTGTAGGAAGGAATACCATATTTTCAGTATCTATGAATATTGGTCCCACCCCAAATGTTATGCAGAGTTCTAGTCCACAAAGATGAGCCTTTGGTAAACCCAGAGGGATCTGACGTATTCTGCAGTGTCTGGCAGGATTAGGATGTTCCAAGATCTGAGTTTTATGATGCATTTTTTCCACAGCTTTGATTCCTACCTTCAGTGTTTGACAGTTCCATTTCTACAACTCGTTGCATATTCAATGGCTCATAATAACAATTTTCCATGTAATTTTATTGGGTACATTTCTGGCTCAAGTTTCTTATGCCAAATGATATAAATATAAATACTCATTTGAAATAAGGATATTTCCATTTCCATTTTCATTGCATTAATATCATCAGAGGCCACTTTTTTCCCAACTATTATACAGCATATTTCACTATTGTAACCCTGCAGGCAAATGGGAATTATGAGAAAAGCTTTGAAGGTGAGGAAAACTCAACCAATATCACACTCCTGAAAAGGAAGCTAAGAGAGTGTGAAATCACAGAATAATCAATCTCCCAAAGGAATAAGGTGCTGCTACATGTCATTATAGATTACCTCAAGGGCAGGATGAAAACAAAGAGAATGGAAAAACATCTGAGGCAAGAGTATGGAATTGCAGGCTTGGATTTCCCATCAGAGAAGCTATTTCCCACTTGATTCCCCATATTCCTAATGCATTTAAGGGTTCTAAATGGTAAAAAGGTTCACTCCATCTGACTAAAGAAATCTTAATCCCTTGGGCTATCTAGGGCTATTTCTAGATGAAGATAAGACTTTAAAATAGGGTCACATCATGATAAAACTTTAATACAGGGAAGAGAATTTCTATGTACATGATTGTGAAATGCTGGTTTAAGATGAATACACTCCTAATCAGTCTCTGATATACATTTCATAATTTTCTTTTCTATAGTCATTAGCAGGATTAAGAATTAGTTGCTTTTCCCAAAGAAAGACAAAGAGAGAAGGAAAAAAGGTCACTCCTCTGCTGGTACTTACTATCACAATTTCAAGATGATTTATACTAACCCAAGCATAGTATTTTTGTCACAGGTCAAGTAATTTATTTAAAAAAATAGTGAAAAGTAGAAAATAGATAGTAATCCTGTCAAATGTGACAGATCAAAGGGTTATATGAATGCATAGTTTCTGATACTGCCCCATATGTTCCAGAGAAGAAATACAGCTCCCTGGCCAAGTTGCATTCAGTTATTCTTCACCAAGGAGGCAAAGCAGGAGAGATAGGAAAGTTGCAGAACAAGTTAAACTAGAAAAGAGTAGGGAGAGGGGGTATGAGTAGCTAGTGAAAAGACACTGAGATGGGAGATAGATTGTTGTATGATAAGAATATCAAATAGCCTTGAAATTTTGAATCTTAGAATGTGTGACATGAAGAGAATTCTATTAAAGCTCTAGTTCATATCAGAACTTATAATGAGGAAATCATTCTATCTATTTTAAGAAATCATTCAAACAAAGGAATGAATCACTAAGATAAGCTGTCCAGATGAAGAGAAACCAGGTCACTTCTCACTTTAGTCCTACTCTGATTGAACCATACAAAGGATGCAATATCAAAAATTGTTCTTTGTATCACTCAGTCAATATTGAGAAATATCATAAGATTAATTATTTGATTGATAATTAGGGGAAATTACATATAGTTTAAAAAACTGAAAATGATAGCACTAAAGCTATCTTAAGTATTTTGACCTTTTATCATCATGATTTAATTTTTTTCTCCTATTAATGTATTAATTTTTAGCTTTTTTTCCTTCCCATATTACATTTTTAATACTTGTTCAATTTGCAAACAGTCATCTTTTCTTCAACCTTAAGATCATTTGACAACTCATTATATATGAACAACTTTCCTTCTAAGAAGGCTCTATGGACTTTTCAATGTCATCATTTATTAGTGAAGATCCTTTTAAATGTTTTGCTTTACAAACTCTCCTTTCATTATTTTTGATAGAAATTTCTTTTGTCATAATGAAATTTTCACAAATGAGGAAATACTTTACTACCATCCATTCCCATAACCAACATTAATTTATTTTCTTTAAGATACATCCCACTAGATTCCATTTCTTAAGTATAAATTCAAATTAGACAAACTTGCAAAAAATGTTTTTCTTTCTCTTTTGGACTTTATTTCCAGTACATTAGTTAGATATTGCTATTTGTTGAATTTGTCCCGAGTATTTTATGTGAGATCTTATGTTCAATAAATTATTAAAAGATTTCTAGTTCTCATTCTATGTCAAATTTTATAATTCCTATGCTCCAATTACATCACTAATAAAAGCTAGCATTTTTATAGCACAATATATACTTTACAAAGTACATTGCAAATATTTTCTGATTTTATGCTTAAAACCACAAAAAAGATGAAGGCAATAAAATAACCCCATTTTATAGACAAGAACTCCAAGACAGAAAGAGGTTAAGTGACTTGTATGGGGTAACATACCTAGAAACTTTCAATGGCAAGATTCAAACCAAGTCTTCCTGACTTAAAGTATAGTCATAAGCTTTAATTTCATTTCATCTTGAAATAGTCTTATCTCTATACAAAGAAAAAAAAATCTAAAATTCAATTCCTATTACTTTTTAAAATACCATAACTAACACTAAGTGCTACCACCAAAAACTACAGATACTTTTAAGTAATAGAAAACTTTAGAGTCTCAAAATTTTGATCTATGTTTATAGCTGTTTTCATATGAAATCAAAAACGTAATTTCAGTTCAGCGGATTATAGAGTATTGAATACCCCTAGGGCTCCCACCAGGACCACCAGAAATAATGATGCTAATGAAGTAAAAGTATTTATATAGTAAAATGTAAGATTTTTGAGGTCAGGGGAAAGTCTGTTTCTTATCCTTATAGCACTAGTACCTAGCATAATTCCTGACTTCTGGGAAGCACTTGATAAATATATGTTGAAGTAATATATTGAATACAAATAAACTAGAAACCAAATGTCCTAACACTTCATATAATGAATTTGGAAAATATTTTAAAGTTGGAAACTAGAAGATGACTTTAATTAAGAAAACATTTTTATAACCACAACTGATTTTACAATTATCGATTATTCTCTAAAGACCTACTATTTTGTCAATATTTTTCTCACTCATCTCTTTAAAGTTCTTGTGAAACTGCTGGTCAACATTTAAATATTTTTTATGCAAAAAATAGAAAAGTCCTTATATATTCTTATCTGTCCACCATATTTGTATAAAATTTCTCCTGTTAATGCTTGTTGTAACTAACTGGGCTTCCTCGGTAGCAAAATGTTAGGGAAAGGATAAAGGATCTTTTAGCACAACTCTATCTGGCACTAACCTATCTGTGAAGGTTTGTATTGCCTTTCTAAATAATGTGCATGATGGCAATGCTACCAATTCTCGTCTTGGACTTTCATGCATTTTTCTATTTTGCCAGGTTATGCATTCACTTTCTCTTCACAAAACTCCAAAGACTCTTTTAGAGCCTTACATTGTTAGATAATGGGGTTTGGATACAAAGCAGATGATGATTCCCTGAGAAGAAAAGAAATAGTATTAGTTGTTATAGGATGGAGGAAAAGTGAGTTCAAGAATAATCTCTATCTATTAGGTGGTACATAAACATTTTTGGTTCTAGTGAAATTTCTACTTGTAGTGATTCCTTTAGCCATTCACAAAGAAAGGTGGTCAGTGAGTCATGACTAATTGTTGATCTGAATTAGGAAACATATGGAAATTTGAAGATGTATATTATAGAAGTATCTGAGATCCTGGGGATTGTCTGTAGTGATTAAAAAGTGACCAAAATATAACCTGAGAGGATCTAGGTTTGAATTCCAATTTTTCTACTTAGCTATAAGATGTTGGGAAAATCTTTTAAATTCAACAAGCTTATGTTTCCTCATATGTAAAAGGATTTAGACTAAAGAATTTCTAAAATTCCTTCTAGCTCTAAATTTCTATCCTCAGCATCCCCACTCTACTCCCAACCTCCTCAGATCAGTGATTTCTTCTGTTCAGGCAGTGACTGGTATGGAAACTTCCTCCAGGGTTACAAGTTAGCAATTCATTTTCAACTTGAATCACTGAGAGAGTAAATAGCCACATAGGTAGCACATGCCAAAAATTTGAAAAGATATATACCCATTCCTCCTTAATTTCAAGGAGGATCTTCTATTCATCAAACTGCACTCACTCAGTAAATCCTATACCACAATCCCCATAGCACAGAACTGAATATTCAAGGATTTGGAAAAAAATCAGAACCTAACAAGTCCCAAACAAATAAGTTTCACTATTAGTAACTTTCATTTCATTTTCTAAACTATAAATTGTAAGTATAAATTGAGCGAGTAATTATTAACAATAAGATATAAAACTTTATTTTCTGAAATGACTGCTGTAGGATATTGTAGAAATATACCAGGACATCATTCCATTTTGGACTTCCTAATGAGCCTTTTCTCAAACTCTCTCCCACTCTCTCAAACCTTATTCAGGCTCATGCATTACCCATTTTATAGGATTTGGAGATCCCACTGCTGGAGAAAACAGAATGTCATTCCAAGCTCCCAGGCATTTCTGTCATTCACTGAGAGAGAAAGAAAAAGTGAGAGCAATATATACCTGTTGGTACCTGGCCAGTTAACTTTAAATGACAAGCAAAGACCCATTTCATCTTAGCTGGAACTCAGCTCTGTGGTCCAGCTGTTAACTTAGCGAGAGGAGCTGTCCGCCTCTCCATGTAACAGATACTCATTTAGTTTAGGAAGCCTGCCAAACAATAATAGTAATTGTAATAGTAATAGCAGTGATAATTATGGGTAATGTTATGCAAATTGCTGTAAAACTAGTGCTATAAAAAGGCTAACCTCATAATACTGCAAATAGATTTAAGCAAAGAGCTTCTCCAGAATTTGCAGACCAGTTTAATATTCCTTTCATCCATCTATCTATTCAATGCTCATTGCCACCATCGTAGGTCAGGTGCTGGTCTCTTAAAATCTAGATTGCTGCCATAAGCTTCTATATGGAATACCTGATTCCAGGGCTCCTTTTTCTCTGATCTATCTGGCATATGAGTGATATCATTACAACACAACTTCATTCTAGGCAATTTCCTGATCCTATATCAATAGTGACTTCCCATTTTCTATAGGATAAAATTCAAACTCTTTAACCTGGTATTCAAAGTTCTCCATAATCTGTCCTTAATTGATTTTTCAGTTACATATCCTGATACCTCCTTTAAATTACCTCCCCTTAACTAAAACAAAAAATGTAGTAAGTATACACATTCATAAATCATTGTACAAGGTTCTGGGAAAGATGAAAAAAGGATTTTAAAAATTATCACAGGGAGCTTATCATCTCATAGAAAAATATATGTCTAAATAATTTTAAATTCACAAGAGGCAAATTATTTTTGATCATCCTGAAATTGTCAAAGGTATCACATCAAACATTCTTGGGAATTCTGTGTGGTTCCAGAATAAGCTTCTCACACAAGATATTTTAAATGAAGGACCAGATGATATATTGGCCAGATTCTTAGCCAATAAAATTAACAGTGCTAAAGTGGGATCTAATAATTCAAAACCCCAGTGAATTTGAATCATGCTCCTGCCATCCACAAGGTACTGCCTCAGCATTTTCCTTAACCTATCTGATCCTTACTGGACCTGTGAAACATTCCTGAATTTTATTTCTTTATATGAAATCTCACTTAGCATCTTTACTTCATACTAGTCAGAGGCAATGAATGACGATCTCAAAGATCAAATATATGTTCACACAGTAAGAGTTATTTTTTTTAATTCACTGAATGCCAGAAATTGGGAAATAAGTGTGGGGAATCTTCAAATGTGATAGATCAAAAAAGTGATTTGCACAGTGGATAGAGTATCAGCCCTGGAGCTCACACTTGATACTTTCTAGCTATATGACCTTGGGCAAGTCACTTAATCCCACAGTTCCTTATCTATTAAATGAATTGGAAAAAGAAATGGCAAAAAATACAACTCTAGTGTCTTTGTCAAGAAAAGCCCAAATAGGGGCAGCTAGGTGGCACAGTGGATAGAGCACTGGCCCTGTAGTCAGGACTACCTTAATAATTACCTAACTGTGTGGCCATGAGCAAGCCACTTAACCCCATTTGCCTTGGAAAAAAAACCTAAAAGAAAAGCCTAAATGGGGTCACAAAGAAATGAATAAAACAAATGAGTAATAACAACAAAGATTAAATAATCAACAATTTCCTACTATAACCTGCCCTACTTTCCTTCCCAGATTAATTTATTATCAACAGCTCATATAGACAAGTCCTGTTGAATCTTCAACACTGTATAAAAATATAATAATGGTGATACCTCAATGACTGATGGTACATCAGTTCTGGTACAAGAAAAAAGAAATCACTACTTAAAGGTAAAATTCTCTTACTGACAGAAGAAATATGGAATTTCTGCCTTCAATTCCACAATACCCACCTGGTTGATGATAGCATTACCCCAACTTGGACAATTTAAACCTAATCCCCTTTAAACACAGACAAATTTGAAAGAAATTTTAAGGTAATGGTTTGCCTCTTGCAATAGGTTCATGGAACTTTTGCCTACTACATTGCTCAAAGATAACCTGAGTATGGATTCCTGGAACATCTGTTTCCTTCTGGGGAACCAGAATAGTTCCCTTCCCACTCGTCTACTCTAAAATTTCATCACTGAGTTACATTTGGTATTTAAGTAGCCACAGAAAAACTTCTCTCCTGACTCTACCCCTCGTTTAAAAAACTTTTTCACTTTCTCACCAACTTCTTTTCTGGTGATGCCTATAACCCTTTAGTTATCTCTCTAATTGGTAAGTTCCTGCCCAGCACCAGCATTGCATGAAGTGCCTATGCCATAATGCCATCCATGTCACTTTGCTCCCAGAAAACTTCTAAGTCTTTAGACTTCACCATCTCTTCCATAGCATCTTTTACCCTGTGTCGTTATTCTTTCTTCCCCTGTACTTTTCACAATTCCCTTTTATGTGCTGTCTTTCTTCAAGGTTAGGAGTTTGGGGTCTTTGGCTTATATATTAATTCCTAGAATTTTGCACAGGATTTGGCAGAGAGTCAATGCTTAATCAATGTTCTTTCGATCTTTCTCACAACCTATCATTCACAGAGAAAGTAGCACAAGGTACAAGTAGATGGATACACTGTCTCTCCTTCACCCATAATCTTCCTCTTTTAGAAATATTAAGAAAACATTTTAAAATTATTCTAGTCTGAATTCTTTGAACTAATCACTTTCAGTTCCAAAGCTGTCCTGTTCTCCTCTGCCGATCAACCCAAGAAGCAATCCTTCCTTGAAGTAATTAGCCTGGTGAACAGACCAAGGCTAGAAGCCTGATCCATATAAGAGTAACAGCTTCTTTCTCCATTCCCTGAAAGATTAGATTAATAATCCCCTTACAAAAAGAAAAAAGTCTCTTTGATTACTTCAGTAAATGGAAGTTAAGGTGAATCCTTAAACTTTAAGGACAACACTTGAAGGAAATGGTTAAAGGTGGAACAGAATGGTTATTAAGAAAATGATTCTGCTAAGGGGATGCTTAAACCTAAATGATTCTTAGTCTGTTTAAGGAATTGAACAGTTGACTCAACTTTTATCATGAGCTTTGGTAACTGTATTCTATATTTTGACATTTCCTTTAGTGTCTTGGATTGAAAGTACTAGAAGTCTTTGAGCATCTCACTTCTTAACCTGAGTCAAAATAAGTCAGAGTGGCTAAACAATGTTTTCCAATATAGAGAGGACAGAAAAATTGTGTTAATTCTGTGAGCAAACTAGAAACACCAAACAGAGCTATAGTTAGGGAAAAAGGATTATTGTTTTGTGTGAGGGCACTGAAATTTAGGATCCAAATATATGCTTTTGCAAGAGCAGTCACTGTAGTATATAATGAAGCAGTCTGGAGCTATGGATAGAATTCTAAATTTGATGTGAGGAAGATTTGAGTTCAGATTCTGCTTCAGATACTGAGCAGCTTTATGACTGTGGAAAAGGCACTTAAACTCTATGTTCTTCAGTTTCCCCCTTTGTAAAAGTGAATTGATTAGACATGACTTAAGTCTGATTGAGGTCTAAATGTATAATACCCTATGTAATTATGAATGAATTACTCTAGTCAATAAATTTTCTTCTAATTATTGCATTATTTTCATATTATGACTTACAAAGGTTATTTGAGAAATGTTTCATTTTATTTGCCTTGAACCATGCCCTTAATATGGACACCAAAATGATTTGTTGTGACTCTCATTTTCAGGAAACTTGGCCTATTGAACCAAATTCAGTTATTATTTTCAATTTATCTTTTTTATAACTATATGGTACATAGCTCTATGTTTACTTCTCCACCATGAATTCCTTGAGAAAAGGGATTTTTGGCCTGTATTCGTATCTAAATACAAATATGTTTATTTGACACATACTTATTAATAAATACTTATAGAATGACAAAATGAAAGGAATCCTTAACAAAGTAGCCATTTTAATTGGAGTTTTGGGTTCTTATGTAAACCTGTCAATTTTGTTTTATGGTCAGGTCAAACTGATACTGTTAATCTTACCAACAGGAGAATCTAGACCTGAGGAGATTTTGTTTAATCATAATCTTATCTACTGAGCACATATCCTAATGGTCTGAAGATATACAAGATCCTCCTCATGACCTCAGTCTTAGCAGAAGATCATCTTAGTGAGACAGAACATTTTTTTTAACCTTAAAACACAAAATTATTACATCATGATTATTCAGACCTTTATTATATGCTGCAAGTATATAATTTGTCAAAAACAACAAAAATGAACCTTGAGGTAAGATCTGAAAAAATTAGATGCATGAGAAAGCCATATTACAAACTTCAGGATTGTATTTATCTACTAAGACAAGGTTCTCACCTGGGTCTATCACCTAATCTACTGCTCATACTTTCAAACCCAACAAATGGACATAAATATAAGCATATAATGAAAGTACCTATTCTTGGTCAGTCTTTAAACTTTCGAATCATATTCATTCTCTCTTATTAAAGCCATTTAATGCTTACAGAATAAAGTAATGACCTATTACAGTTAACTTATAAGATTTTAATATTTATAGATATACCTAAATTTATGAGATATAAATGACTGTCATCATTGGATGGATATCAAAGGAATTTTGATTATCTTAATTAGTGATGCTACTGCAAAGGTATTGCCATATCAATATGTGAACATAGGATATAAATAAGAAACTGTATTGGAAGATTTGCAATTGAGTTACTAAATAGAATTGGTGGCTTCAAAATAGTTATGGTGCATTCTGTTTTCATATTTATTGACTATCATTTTAGAAATGTGAGAGAATTCTGTCATGATATGATGAATATTACAGAAGAAGTAAGATGTCTAAGACCATGACAACTGATCCTCTTGGGTCTGCTTTATGGAAAGGTAGCAAAATGATAATCATTATCTTATTTTAGTCACTAAAATGTCCTTCTGCATCAATGATGACTCCATCTATGTGATCAGAAGCAAATTGATTCAATCACCTACATTAATAAAATAACTGAATTATAACAATGGAAGCTATATTTATTTTTTAAATAGTCACATTAGAATTTGGAAGAAATGATTCATCATAGAATAAAACTTGTTTATAAGGGGAAAAAATTAAAGGGTATAAAAAGAAAAAAAATTTCTCTGGATTGACAGTGAGATTATTGTTAATGTATTTTATACATTTTCTATAAGAGTGAACACAGTGCACTTGCAGATAGCATTTTTACTGAAGCAGTTTTACTCATTCAGCACTCATTCAGACATATTTGATGAGATCCATGCCCAGTTTCCAGTGCTCTGCTGAAGCTCATAAGTCATCTCTCCTTGGAAGGACCCCCTTCTGAGGAATTATATAACCAATGAAGGAAGTTCCCATACAGCTCAGGGAATGAACAGAAATATAGAAGACATTTAATATTGATGTATTTTCTAATGCAATCGAAAGGGGGAAATCAAAGCTTCTCAATTGTCAGATAAACAAATCTAAAAAAGGGACTAGGAATAACTGAGCAAATGTCTCCTCAAGACATGATGGTTATGCCATTTATCATAAGACAAAAGCGTTTCTACCTAAGAGGAGAAAAGTTTTCAAAGTTGGAGAGTAGACATGTCTAAAATGTTGACCCAGTTCAGTTTGGCAAGTATTTAAAGGGTTTAGAAAACGCAAAAACCTTAACCCAGCAGAAAATTTGTTGGCAGCCAATGACTTAATATTTAAAAGAATTATTAAAAATTAGAAACCTAGAACGCAGGATGTGCTAGGGAATCTAGTCTGAATAAGTTTCACTGACCAGACCATTAACCACACCTCAGTGGCTTGAATCTTACAACACAAGGTTCAGAAGGGCTGATGTTACTATATGGGCAAGAGTAGAGTGTATCAAATCTCCTTTTGACTGAATAACAGCAGATGAACTTTGGGTCAATACAATGCAATAATAATCTGCCATAGAAAAATTATCCTATTGACCAGTAATTAACAAAATGAGTCATGCAACCACTTTTCAAGTACTTAAAAAAGCATATTATACAAAAACTAAATATGTAATATTTCAAATTATGAATAAGCAGGTAAATTATTTATATGGATTCCTATTTATAATGTTGTCATGTAATATTACATATGCAGATCATATATTTTCTATGATATTATATCATATTCAACTATATGTCATTCATGGGTTTGATGCACAAATATATCAATCTATGATGTTATATGTGATATATGTGCCCATGTCTCCATACTTGTGTTTTAGTATACAGTTCTAATGTAGATATCTTTTAGTCTGTACATGTGCATCAGATAGAATTTCTAGAGAACCTGAAATTGTGATTTGGGAGATATCTGTCTAGACTAAAACAGTATACCTGGGTTTAAAGAAGATTCCTCTTTGAAAAAGTTCTTAGTATTTCATTTTCCAGGAAACATTGGATGCCAATGGAACAGACAGGGATGAAAAGGAAACTATTTCTGGGAAGAATATAGTGTTTTGAAGGCAGCTAGGTGGTGCAGTGGATAGAGAACTGGCCTTGGAGTCAGGAGTACCTGAGTTCAAATGCGACCTCAGATACTTAATAATTACCTAGCCGTGTGGCCTTGGACAAGCCAATTAACCCCATTTGCCTTGCAAAAAAAAAAAAATCTAAAAAAAATATAAGAATATAGTGTTTTAAAAGAAGTTTTACTGTGTTTAAGAAAAAAAAGAAACATCCTAAAAGAATCTAATTTCATGTTGTGGTAATAGTATTTCCCAAGTACCTCTGAGTCCTTCCAAGGAGAGATGACTCCTAAGTTAGAGCAGAGCACTGGAAACTGGGCATGGATCTCATCAGATATGTCGGAATGAGTACTGAATGAGTAAAAATGCTTCAGTTTTCCCAACTGCAAAATGGGGAAAATACTAACCCAGGAAAACTGTGAGAATCAAATAACATACCTGCACTACTAGAATTGGACATTTAAAAGAAATCATTTTCCAGGCTTCTCAGGGGAAAAAAAGTTTATATAAGTTGTAACCATCAATCCAGAATACTTACACTAAGGAGTACTCCTAAAAGCTAAATGAGTGAAGTTTAAACCAATTAAAGGAGTAAAATGTTATGCCATACTTAGAGAATTTACTAATGGTAAAATTATAAAATCCAAATTTACAAATAGACACTGATTTCCCAGAATTCTCACTATTATAATTTGCTGGATATTTCCATTGATCTGAAGTCAGTGATCATATTTGACTCATTTATTGAACAATAGCACAATTTTTTTAAAAAGTATGCGTATTTCAAGGGATTCATTCCTTGCACTAATCAAGGTCCAGGTAACATTCATAGAATTAGAATTAGAACAATGATTTCATCATTATAGAAAACTCTCTGTATAGAAACTCTGGTCTGATATAAGCTGGCACCCACTCTGCAATTTATAATCTTAGAAATTATCCTAATGACCCCGAGAGTTTTAATAACTTTTGAAGGATTTCCAGTGATTATGTGTCAAAAACATGATTTGAATCAAGGTCTTCCTGATTATCACTATGCTAGTCATTTTCAAGTATAAAAATTGTAGGGCTATATGAGGTCAAAATTGTTTTCATAATAGTCATGACTCAGTTTCTAATGCAGAAAGTATTGCTAGAAAAATCGACAAAAAACAAGAAATTAAGACTTTTTGAGGTTGTCAGGGAAATTTAAGAATAAAAATCCACTCCCAGAACACCCCACTAGGAGGTGAAGAGTTCAAAGCAAAGTTAGGCAATAGGAGGAATTAGGAAGGAAAAAATGCATGTAGACCTATGACCAAAAATGAATTTACCTCACAAGATTCCTAGTTCTAAAATGATTCTGAAACATTGAGCTGATGCATCAAATGACAATTTAAAATAATATCCAATGTATGGTTTCCCCCATCATCAATACTCTGAAAGATTTAAAAATCCTCTACTGTAAACCACCTATTTTCACATCCACAGTGTCTTCCAGATCAGATTGTTTCAAACAGCTTATATCAAACAAGAAGAAATATATATGTGTATATATATATATATATGTATGTATAATATGTACATATCAGGATTTTATTTCAAACAAAAAACATCCAATTATATTAATCTTCCTAGAACCAAATACTAATAGTGACTCCTGGCTTTTCTTAAGCATAATGTAAAATATCTGAGTCCCAAAATTACTCCAGGAATCATTTTGCATAAAATATTACTCTCTGAGGAAAAAGCTATACACTGACATTTTTGAGTTCATGTCTCAGTGCTATTCCTAATGAATATTCATTATTAAATACTTATTTTTAGTCCCTACTTATTAAATACCTTAGTATTACTGAATATCTGTTGTGTGATAGACATGGAGACAGGTATTAGAAACAAATAAAAATGAAAATTTCTGCCTAGTGGCAGGTGGGGTTTGGGGAGGTGTCTTGAGGAGATAAATAAATGAAAAATATATTCATTTGATTGCAAAATAATAGAATGGAGGTAATAAATAATAGGGAGAGTCAAGAAAAATTATAGGATCACAAATTAGAACTGGATGAATTAGAAGCAACTTAAGAGGTCATCAGAACCACTCCTTCCCCCTATTTTATGCATAAGAAAATCAAGAAGATCAAGGGATTTGTTAAAGAACAATCAACAAGAACTTATTAAGGCATTGTATTAAATATTGGGGGTGGCAAACATAAAAGCAAAAACAGCTGATTCCTCAAGGAATTCATATTCTAGCAAGGTACAAAAACATTAAAACTAAGAACATATATATATATATATATGTATATGTGATATATATATATATATAAAATAAGAAAAGTTCTTCATATCAGCATCCCCTAGAGCTAACAATTTAGTAGGGGGCTTAGAGAAAAACAAAGTTATACTGTGTAATGTTACATGATAAATGTATTATAACTACCATATACAGGATTCAAATCCATAGTCTTAAGGGAGTAAGGGATATGAGTACAAAGTTTTAGACTACTCAATCATTCTGCTCACAAACTTATTACAATTATATCCATAACACAGGCAAGGGATCTAAGAAAGGCTTCAAATGTCATGGGTGATTCCAATATGGAGTATTTATGGAAGGATGGAAGAATGAAGAGAAGAACTACAGAAGATACCAAAATATGGGTGGGTGTGTAACTGAAAATTGATTTTTAATTTTATTTTGTTAAGATATTCTAGCTAGATTTAATATTTTCTTTTCTCCATTCCATTTACTAGTCTATTCAAGAAACTTCAGGTTACTTGAGTCATTATTATATTTTACTGGTTTATGTAACTAATACTTCCACACTTTTAACTTCAACCAACCATTACATTTCAGAGAAAATTTACTTAAGCTAAAGGTCAAACTGATTTAAACTAAGCTATTGGCCCTCTCCCAAATTCCCCGTGTTGTTTATGTTTAAGGAATTTTCAAAAGATCAGGTCCAAATAATGTAATGTCAAACTAATGTCAGAGCATTGTTTGTTTTTTCTTTCTAGTTCAGCAAGAGACACATCTAGATTATTTGAGATTTGAGATGTCATCCTGTTAATTATCATAAAAGACTGTCAGCCATCACTAAGTGTCTGATTTTTGAGAGGTCATTGACCCCATTTATGGGCAATTGCTTACTTTGCTAATAAATAGATTGTGTTCAGAATTTTGTCTCAGAATTTCTATCATGATATGGCCTAAAAGCTGAAAACACATCAATAAAGACTCACTGATATATAAGAACATTAAAGAAATGCAAAATTGGGGCGGCTATGTAGCGCAGTGGATAGAGCACTGGCCCTGGAGTCAGGAGTACCTGAGTTCAAATCCAGCCTCAGACACTTAATAATTACCTAGCTGTGTGGCCTTGGGCAAGCCACTTTACCCCATTTGCCTTGCAAAAGCCTAAAAAAATGCAAAATGAAGAGTTATGTGAAGACTGAGGAGGGTTGTACCAGTATTCCCATTTGGAAAGCTTCATGGAATAGATGTCATTTGACTTGGAATTTGTAGAATGTATGAGAATTCAGCAGGTGAGCCAGGTAGTAAGTGCTGTTAAAACTCTGGGGAGCTAGGTGGTATAGTGGTATAGTGGATAGAGCAATGGGCCAAGAGTTAGAAAGATCTGAGTTCAAACCCAGCCTCAGATACTAGTTATATGATCCTAGGCAAATCACCTAACTCTATTTGCTTCAGTACTTTTATCTGTAAAAATGAATGGGAGAAACAAATGACAAAATATTCCAGTATCTTTGACAAAACAAAAGCAACAATATGGTCAAGAAAAGTTGGACATTACTGAAAAACTGAAATAAGCCACCATTCTGGGCCAAGTATGTGCTCAGTGTTCGACATATGAATATAAAAGGAAATATAAAAATCTTTGGTTTTAGGTACCTAACACACTACTAGAAAGAGCAACTTTTTTCACAAAAAAGTCAAAAAATATGTATAGTATATAAATGGAAACATACAGAACACTAATGCTTGGGGTAATCAGGAAGGACCCCTTAATGAGGTGACACTAAAGCATTGAGTCTTGAACAGAGCTAGAGAGTCCAGGTGGCAAAAGATAGGAGGGAGCACTTAGGGAACTATTTGAAGAAAGAACATGAGGTTAAGATGGGAAATAGGAAATGATTAAAGAGTGTATTAAAAAGAATAATAGTAGACAAATAGCCTGGAAATATAAATGCCAACAAATATGTTTGAATTTCATTCTAAGTGGATATGGAAACACTAAAGAAAGAGGTCTTTAGTGGAGAATCACTAGGATCTGGTGAGGTGTAGGGTATGTTAAAGGAAAACTAGTGCCTTGGTATGAGAGTTGCCAAATCCTTTTCAGGGTTGATTGTCACCTTTGACATCCACCTGAACCATGTAACTCTCACCTGTGGCTCTAAGAAGCAGTAGTATGTACAGTGACCACAGCTAGTAAACTGTTTCAGCGGGCAGACTAAACCTGGTTGAGGAGAATCAAGGGATTCTCAAACCCAGCAGTGAATTGTGGAGGGGGGTCTCTCTTCCCCAAGCATGTGAAGTATTCCACTGGTGAAATGTGTGGATGAGAACATTTCATTTCAACAACCATGAAGGTGCTGAAGTAGGTGCTATGGAGAACCTAGAGCTTGGCTAGAAGTCAAAGATGACAAGGTCATCCACTGATCTAGCCATCACCAGTTGTCTTGGCTCTGTCTTGCCACTGGATCATGATGACTTTGGAAGAGAGAGGGAGGCCAATGACAAGAGAGTGAGGCTGATGATTTTCTATAACCCTAGCTCAATTGAATCCAATTTGCGCACACACACACACACACAATGATAAAAGATATCACCCAAACCACCTTACCATTCCTATCTCAAAGTCCTGAGGCCACAGTTAAGTGTTCAAGCAGCAGGCTTGAATAAACTGGGAGTCACAGTTGCAACCCTACACACAGGCAGCCCGGGCCATAGATTCAGCAGCCCTATAAAGGAGCACACTATCTTCTTCAACTTGGAAGGGCTACAAACCAGGACCAAATGTAGGGAGTATTGGTACATGATCTTCTGTTTGCAGATGATTGTACCCTTGATGCAACCAACCTCTGAAGCTGAGATGCAACAAAGTATGGATCACTTCTATGCTTCTAGTGCTAATTTTTGGTCTAACAATGAACACCAAGAAAACCCAGGTTACTCCATCAGCCAGCACCACTCCATCCATATGTGGAACCATTGATTACAGCAAATGGAGAAGTTTTGAGTATTATGGACCAGTTTGCTTACTTCAGTAGTGGTTTTTCAGGGAGGAATACATTGACAATGAGGTTGATCGTCGCATTGCCAGAACTAGCTCAGTATTTGAGAGGCTCCAAAAGAAAGTATAGAAGGGAAGAGGTATTAGACTGACTCCCAAATTGAATGTCTACAGAGATGTTGTGCTGATATCATTGCTATTTGCCTGTGAAATCTAGTCAGTCTACCATGGCTATGTCAGGAAACTGAATTGCTTCCATTTAAATTGTCTTAGCAAGTTCTGAAGATTGCCTGGCAGGAAAAGGTACCAGACACTGAAGTCATTTCTTGAACTAAACTTTCTAAATTACTTCAGCGAGTGCAACGTTGTTAGAATGCCAGAAGTACACTTGCCAAAAAGACTATTTTACGGAAATACAGGGAAAGCATTCAAAAGGGGAGGGGGTCATCAGAAGAAATGATCCTGGGATACCCAGATACCCTGAAGGTCTCTCTTATGAACTTTAGAATTAATAAAGTCAGATTTAAATAACTGGGAAAATATTAAATGCTCATGGTTAGGTCAAGCTAATATAATAAAATTGACAATTCTACCTAAATTAAATTGCTTATACAGTGTCATACCAATCAAACAATCAAATACTTACCTTCCTTACCTAGAACAAAAAAATAGTAACAAAATTCATCTGGAGCAACAAAAGGACAAGAATAGCAAGGGAACTGATGAAAAAGAAATGTAAAGGAAGGTAGCCTAGTTCTAGCAGATCTAAAACTATACTGTAAAGCAGCAATCATCAAAACTGCCTGGTACTGGTTAAGAAATGGAGTAATGGATCAGTGGATTAGAATAGTTTCAAAAGAAGTCCCAGTAAATGACTACAGCAATCTACTATTTGACAAACACAAAGATATCAGCCTCTGGGATAAGAACTCACTATTTGACAAAAATTGTTGTGAAAACTGGGAAATAGTATAACAAAAACTATGCATAGATCCACATCTCATACCCTATACCAAAATAAGGTCAAAATGGGTACAGAATTTAGACATAAAGAGTGATACCATAAATAAATTCATAGACCAAAAAATACTCTGTCTATCTGATCTATGGAAAAGGGATAAATTTATGACCAAACAAAAATTAGGGCACATTATAAACTGCAAAATAAATGATTTAACTATATTAAATTAAAAAGGTTTGCATTAATAAAATCAATGCTGCCAAAATTAGAAGAAAAGCAGAAAGCTGGTAAAAAAAATCTTCACAAACAGGAGTTCTGATAAAGGTCTAATTTCTAAAATATATAGATGATTGCATCAAATTTATAAGGTCACAAGTCATTCCCCAACTGATAAATGGTCAAAGGATAGGAACGAACAGTTTTCAAATGAAGAAATTAAAGCTATATATAATCATATGGAAAAAATGCTAGAAGTCACTTAGAGAATTGATTAGAATTTGATTAGACAAATGCAAGTTAAAACAACAATGAGGTATCATCTCACACCTGTTAGATTAGCCCAGATGAGAAAAAGGGAAGATGATCAATGCTGGAAAGGATGTGGGAGGAATGTGACATTGATGCATTGCTGATGGAGTTGTGAACAGATCTAACCTTTCTGGAGAGCAATATGGAACTATGCCCAAAGAGCAATAAAACTATCTATACCCTTTGACCCAGCAATTCCAATTCTAGGACTATAACCAGAAATTATAAAAAATGGAGAAAGTCCTACAGGCTCCAAAATATTCATAGCAACATTTTTAGTAGTGGCAAAGAATTGAAAATTGAGGGGATGCCCATCAATTGGGGAATGACTAAACAAGTTATGGTACATGAATACTATGGAATACTATTGTTCTTTAAGAAACCATAAATGATTGGACTTTAGAGAAGCATGGAATGACTTATGGGATCTGATGCTGAGCGAAGGGAGTACATGAGAACAATGTACACATCAACATTAGGAGATGAACAACCTTGATAGAAGTAACTCCTCTCAACATTTCAGAGAGCTAGGACAACTGTATTAGACTGGTAATAGGCTATATTATCCCCAACTAGAGGAAGAAAAACAAAACAAGGGGAAAAAAAGACCCCTACTGAATCTGATGGACACTTTATAAAATCATTTCCTATGTATTTCTTTCTCTTAATCCTAACTCCTCATACCAAAAATTGTGCTTTAACAAAATATGTATGTAAAATGCTAACCTGACTGTTCCCTACTGAGGGAAGGGGTGGGGAGGAAGGGTAGAGGGAAATTGTGTAACTTGGAAATATGCATGTACAAATGGCTGAAAATAAAAACAAACAAATAAATAAATAAATAGAAGGAGGAAAGAACTAAAATTTATTTTGCAGCATGGGAGACACTGGTACAAGACTGCTTAGCATGGTGTGTCTTCATCAGTGAGGGTGCTGCACTTCATGAGGAAGGCAGAGTTGAGGAAGCTCAAAGGAAATGTGACATACGTAAGTACAGCATCCCAAGCTCATATTGGTCTGATCAGTCACAGTTGGATATACTGCAATTTATCTCAAACATAGTGATATCATTTTTGGTCTTCTTCAACAATGGACAAGAAATAACCTGGATCTGTATCAGCCTTTGAGTTGCTATAGTTTTTTTTTTTCATGATTTGGATAAAGTCAGAGATGGTAGACTCAGCAAAATTAGGAATGACATAAAGCCATGAGGAAAAGCTAATACCATGTATGACAGAGTCGAGTCCAAAAGGAAAATTTTAAACTAGAGAACTGGACTGAGAAAAAAATATAAAGTCACACTTTAAATAAACAATTTTAAAAGTATAGAAGTAAAGAGGAATGATTAGATAATATTCATTATAAGAAAAGAATCTGGAAGTCTTAGGGATAAATTCAGAATAAGACAGTAGTATGATGTGGTCAATAAAAACAAAAATTGTTTTGGCCTTGGACTACAATAAGGGAGACATATTTCTAGTGATAAGGAGATAATATTGCCACATACTAAGTTCAATCAGACTTCATTTGGAGTACTGGATTCAATTCTCAGTGACATTTTAAGTGAAATAACTTATAAGATGGAGAAAACTCAGAAGAGGACAATAAGGTATGTGAAGTATCTTGAGTCTATAATATATAAAGACTGGTTGAAGGAAGTGGATATGTATAGGTTAAAAAAAGACACAAGGGGCAACTATATTGAAATTCTTTAAATAGCAATACTATGAAGAGTCTAAAATTATTCTTTGTGACTTCAAAGAGCAGAACAAGGAATAATGGATGCAATTTGCAAATAGGGTGATTTATATTTGATGTAAAGGAAGAAAATCATTCCATAATAATTATTGCTGTTGAAAAGTAGAATGATGGATAGAGCACCAGTTCTGGAATCAGAAGGAACTGATTCAAATCTGGCCTCAGACATTCACATTGGCTTCAGACATTCACAGTTACTGTGTGAACCTGGGCAAGTCGCTTAACCCCAATTGCCTCAGCAAAATAATATGAACTAAAAGTAAAATAGCCTGCCTCAAAAAGCAGTATAGTATTCTTTCTTGGGGATCTTCTAACAAAGATCAGATGACTGCTTTTCAGGTTTATTATGGTAGATATTCTGTTTGTAGCTGGATTACATTGAATGGCTGTTAAAAATCCCTTCCGATTCACATTTAAAGAATGGGAAATTTAAACAGGGGTTAATCAATGTTTTGGGGGGTGGGTCTTATCAGATATCATTGAGAGATAATAAGGAATAATAATAAATCTCTGTATTTTAAGCTTTAGTAAAATCATCACAGAAGTTATTCTTTATATTCCCCTAGGAGCTGGGAAAGCTGGATGTTTACATTTATCACAAGAAATCATTCAGACAACCTTTGCAAACCTGAATGCTGGAACACATTTATTAACACAACCTTCAACTACTTATGGAAACCTGATGCCATACCCTACTTCTTCACCTATAGTATCTTCTACAGAAAAGAATGATCAGCAACTGATAAATTAGACATCACCTATGCCAACCTAGTTCTAATTCACAGCAGAGATAAAGCCCCATTCTTTAGTTTAAGATTGGAAGAGGCAGTTTTTTCCTTTAAAAAATATTGTTTTAAAAAGAATTTTATAGATGATGTATTTCTTTATCCCACCATTTATACCATCTCATTATACTGTCTTCACTCCCATTACTATTCTAGCCTTGTTCCATCCCTTTAACAAAGCATAATATAAAAAATTAGACAAAAAACAATCAAACCCAATGATTACATCTGTCTGTGTATTGAGCATTCCTCTCCCTTAACCTCCCACCTTTACAGAAAAGGGAAAAATACGTGTTTCTTTATTTGTTTATCCGGAGTAGAATTGGTCACTGCAATTATTCAGATCACAATCCCCATTCAGCATTTACAATTTTTGGAAATTTCACACTGGTCCTGTGAATTTAATTTCTTTTCTCTAACTCCTTCTACACAGCAGTGAAATTGATATTCCTAAGGTGGAAGTCTGATCATATAATTTTTTGACTAAGAAGTTTCAGTGGTTTCCCCATTGTTTTTTAGGATAAATCACTCCACAAATGCTTCTGCTTGGCATGAAAAGTTTTTCATAATCTGATCCCAGGCTGCCTTTTAGGTTGATTACTCCAGCTCAGACATTCTATAGTCTAGCTAAACTAAACTAGACTGCTGACCATGGAACCAGAAAAATCTGAGTTAAAATCTCATCTCTGAGACATGTTGGTTATAAAGTCATGGGCAAGTCACTTAAATTATTAGTGATTTCTTCATATATATATATAGATATAGATATAGATATAGATATAGATATAGATATAGATATATAACATGCTGGTCTTGGAATCAGAGAGACAAGTATTAAAATACTGCTGCAAACACTTTCCATTGGGACCTGGTGAATTTTAAGTTAAGAAAACTACCTTTTGGGAGCAGTTAGATAGAGCACCAGCCTGGAGTCAATAGAACCAGCCTCACACATTTAATATTTACTTAGCTGTGTGACCTTGGACAAGTCACTTAACTCCACTGCCTTACAAAAACAAAACAAACAAAACAAAAACTATCACTTGATCCTTTTTCGGAGAAAAGGACTCTGTTGACCTGCACCAATAATTTGGGAAATATGAGGCACTTATTTGGCACGATGAAAAGATTGTTGGGTCTACAATCAATTCTTATCTCAAAGACTAGCTCTGTGACACTTGTGACACTCAGTTTTTTCAACTACAAAATGAGGATGATGATGATAACAACAACAACAATAATAATAGCACCTCTTTTCCAATGTTGTTATGGGGATTAAATGAAACATTACATGTAAAGCACATAGTATAGTGTCTGTCAAAGAGTAGGTGCTTACTAAATAGTTCTTTACTTCCTCTCTTTAAATGGCTGAATCCAAGGACTTTACTTAGAAAAAAAAAATTATGTGTGGTCTGTCTGACTCATAATTTAAGACGTGAAATTCATGGTGGCTAGAAACACAAAAATAAAGGATGGCCTGCTGAAGGAGGAAACATGTGTCAGGAAACTGAATTAGTGATCATATGTCCAAAGCTTAGGAAAGTAGCTTAGAATCATTCATAGCACTCAAATTTATAAGAATACAAGTTATTCTTTGATTGATAAATGATCAAAGAATATAAACAGCCAGTGTTCCAGTGAAGAAACTTTTTAAAATTTATTTTTTCATGCATATGCACATATATATTTTTAAGTTACAAAACTAACCCTCCCTTCCCACCCCCAACCCCTCAGAGGCAAACAGTCAGGTTAATATTGTACATACATATTTTTGATAAACACGTTTCAAGATTAGTCATTTTTGGTATGAGAAATTGAGATTAAGAGAAAGAGATACAAAGGAGATGATTTTTATAGAATTCATTAGATTCTGAAGGATTCTTTTTTCTGTTTTGTTTTGTTTTTCTTCCTCTGGATCCACAATGTCCATAGCTGGTCTGTTACAGTTGTCCCAGCTCTCTAAACTGCTGAGAGGAGCTGCTTCCATCAAGGTTGTTGTTATCGTTGTTATATATTTCCAAGGCAATGGGGTTAAGTGACTTGCCAAGGTCACACACACAGCTCGGCAATTATTAAATATCTGAGGCCATATTTGAACTCAAGTCATTCTGACTCCAGGACCTGTGCCACCTAGCTGCCCCAATGTTTTTGTTGTTGTTGGAGAATTGAGAGTTTACTAAATAATTGATATTTTTTAGCACTGCTATAACCTTGCTTTTTTTAAACTTTTTCATTGTTTTTTTGAATTTTACAATTTTCCCCTATATCTCACTTCCCTCCCCCCAACCCCCCACAGAAGGCAGTCTAATAGTCTTTACATTGTTTTCATGCTTTACATTGATCAAAATTGAATGTATTGAGAGAGAAATCATATCCTTAAGGAAAAAACATATAAGAAATATCAAAATTACATAATAAGAAAGTCTTTGGTCTTTGTTTGAACTCCATAATTCTTTCTTTGTATACAGATGGTATTCTCCATTGCAGATACCCCAAAATTGTCCCTGGTTGTTGCACTGATGAAATGAATAAATCCATTGAGATTGATTATCAACCCCATGTTGCTATTATGGTGTACAATGTTCTGGTTCTGTTCATATTGCTGAGCACGAGTTCATGCCAATCCTTCCAGGCTTTTCTAAATTCCCATCCCTCCTTGTTTCTAATAGAACAAAAGTGTTCTATAACATTCATACACCACAATTTATTCAGTCATTTCCCAATTGATGGACATTCACTCAATTTCCAGTTCTTTGTCACCACAAACAGGGCTGCTATGAATATTTTTGTACAAGTGATGTTTTTACCCATTTTCATGATCTCTTCAGGGTATAGACCTAGTAGTAGTATTGCTGGATCAAAGGCTATGCACATTTTTATTGCCCTTTGGGCATAATTCCAAATTGCTCTCCAGAAAGATTGGATCAATTCACAGCTCCACCAATAATGCATTAGTGTCCAAGATTTCCAACATCCCTTCCAACACTGATCATTATATCCTTTCTGGTCATATCGGACAGTCTCAGAGGTGTGAGGTGGCACCTCAGAAGTGCTTTAATTTGAATTTATCTAACTAGTAATGATTTAGAACAATTTTTCATATGACTACAGAATTCTTTGATTTCCTCATTTGTAAATTGCCTCTGCATATCCTTTGACCATTTGTCAGTTGGGGATTGACTTGTTTATATTTTTATAAATTTTACTCAGTTCTCTACATATTTTAGAAATGAGTCCTTTGTCAGAAATACTAGTTGTAAAAATTGTTTCCCAATTTACTATATTTCTTTTGATCTTGGTTACAGTGGTTTTAGTTGTGCAAAATATTTTTAATTTGATGTAATCAATATTATCTAATTGTTTTTAATGATGTTCTCCATTTCTTCCTTGGTCAAAAGCAGATTCCCTTTCCATAGATCTGACAGGTAAACTATTCCTTGATCTCCTAGTTTGCTGATAATATTGCCTTTTATGTCTAGATCCTGTACCCAATTTGATCATATCTTGGTATAAGGTGTGAGATATCTAATCCAAGTTTCTGCCATACTAACTTCCAATTTTCTCAACAGTTTTTATCTAAGAGTTTTTATCCCAGAAGCTAAACTCTTTGGGTTTATCAAACAGCATTTCCTGCTATCTCTTTTGCACATAGTCTATTCCACTGATCCTCCACTCTATTTCTTAGCCAATAAAAGATAGTTTTGATGACTGATACTTTATAATATAATTATTTTGAATCTTCCTGGTTTAGGTAATGGCACCATATTGGTGTGTCATAGAAAGATTTAGGTAGAATTCCGTCCTCACCTATTTGCCAAAGGGTTTATATAGAATTGGAACCAGTTGATTCTTAAATTTTTCATAAAATATACTTGTACATCTGTCTGACCCTGGAGATTTTTCTTAGGAAGTTCAATGATGGCTTGCTGAATTTTGATTTCTGAGATAGGGTTATTTAGGTATTTAATTTCCTCTTCATTTAACCTGGGTAACCTATATTTTGTAAATAATCATCCATTTCACTTAGATTATCAAATTAATTAGCATAGAGTTGAGCAAAATAATTCCAAATTATTGTTTGAATTTTCACCTCATTTATTATATTGGTAATTTGGCTTTCTACCTTTTTTTTAGATTTTTGCAAGGCAAATAGGGTTAAGTGGCTTGCCCAAGGCCACATAGCTAGGTAATTATTAAGTGTCTGAGGGTAGATTTGAACTCAGGTACTCCTGACTCCAGGGAGGGTGCTTTATCCACTGTGCCACCTAGCTTCCCCTACTTTTCTTTTTTTAATCAAATTAAACAGAGATTTATCAATTTTACTGGTTTTCCCCATAAAACCAATAGTTTTCTTGTTTTTGATTTTACTAATTTCTCCTTTAATTTTTAGAATTTTAATTTGTACTTAATTATGGGTTTTTAATTTGTTCTTTCTCTAATTATTTTAGTTGTGTGTTTAGTTCATTGATTTCTTCTTTCTCCAATTTATTTGTGAAAGTGTTTAAAGATATAATATATCCTCTGACAACTGCCTTGGCTATATTCCATAAGTGTTGGTATGTTGTCTCATTATTGACGTTATCTAGGATGAAATCATTAATTCTTTCTATAATTTGCTGTTTGATCCACTCATTTTTAAAATGAGATTATTGGGGCACCTAGGTGGCACAGTGTATAGAGCACATGACCTGGAGTCAGGAGAACCTTAGATCAAATAGGACCTCAGACACTTAATAGCTACCTAGCTGTATGACCTCTGGCAAGTCACGTGAACCCCACTGTCTTGCAAAAATAAAAAAAAAATAGTTTTAGGTCTATCTTTCCTGGGCCCATTATTGCATGTGATTTTGATTGCATTGTGATCTGAGAAGGATATATTCACTATTTCTGCCTTTCTGCACTTGATTATTAGGTTTTTATTCCCTAGTACATGGTAAATTTTTGTGTAAGTGCCATGTACTGCAGAAAAAAAATAATACACTGACCCACCTTAAACCTTCCCCCGCCTCCCGGGACTGGAGAGCTGAGGAACAATACAAATAAGATTAGAGAGTCTTTGTTTTCTTTTTCAAAATTAACCAAATAGCCACTGTAACTGCTATGCATAGACATGCCCTGTATCAATTTTAGATTTCTCCAAGCTTTGCTCTTTTTAATCATCAATAAGGGAATGAGAACTTTTTATTACTTATATAACTACATGGATCCCAAGAAGCAAAAATAAGCATTTTGACCTGATGATAAAGTTTTCAAAAAAGCATTCACCTGGGCAGCTAGGTGGCGCAGGGGATAGAGCACCAGCCCTGGAGTCAGGAGTATGTAAGTTCAAATCCACCTCAGACACTTAATAATTGCCTAGCTTTGTGGCCTTGGGCCAATCACTTAATCTCATCACCTTAAATAAATAAAATTAAAAAACAAATGTTAAAATATTAAAAATGCATTTACCATAGGCAGCTAAGGATTTAAAACAACTTCAATTTATGAACTCTGTGATTTAAGCATTCCAACAAGTTTATTTGTTTATGTCTCAAAATTAGTTTAAAAAAATAGAAGAAGTCTTGCCAATTAGGAAAATTTAAGAGACAACTATAGAATATAGGAGAATTAAAATATAGAAGCTATGACAGAGTCAGATTGAAAATGAGAATTGTGCTTAAATAGAACAGAATTAGCATATATCTTCTCTATCACCATTGCTTAGGAAACGTAATAATAAAGGTTCACTGATGAAAATAAATTGAATCTATTGCTCATCCTAGAACTCATTGATTGCCTAAAATGGCTTTCTTCAAAGCAACATCTGTTCAGTATTAACCTTTCAGCCTTCAAAAACATGTGATAAGAATGCCTTGCTCAAACTCTTGGTCACATGACTCATCAATGACATAGAATAAATTGTATTCACTGAATAAAGATTTAATAATTTGTGAAAACCATTATGAAAACAGATCTTTTTTTCTAACTATGAACTTTAACTGAATATGGTGCTAAAATAAAGGAATCTGAAATGCAAGGCTATTTATTTATAGTATAGCAGAGTTTGAATTGTACAGTAAGTTGCATACTTAGGAATACCTTATGAACACTTCTAGGGACCTCTGAGAAAGGGACATTCACCACTTGGTATATTGGGAATTGATGAAGCCCCTAACCACATCTGACCATGTAGTAACTGAGGGCTGAAAGATCTTGGCAGTGGATATAAAATGGCAAAACCTGTATGGTCCATTGGTTCTTTCCACCCTATGACAATGGTAAAGGAAGCAGAAAATTGTACCCATCAGGTGACATCATGTTCCTTTGAAACTTCCAGTGAGGAGTGAAAAAGTGTTGACTCCTCTGCCCTATCATTCTAATGAACTTGACTATTTAACAATTAGTAAAAGGTGAATAGAATTACATGACTGTTCACCTGGGTCCCAATTACTTTTATTTATTCTTCTCCCATCTTAGACTATTTCTTTTTAACTCTGAAATTGGACATATACAGACTTAAAGACCACTTCTTGATGAAGAAGATTCGTGGAATTGGGTTCATTGAATTAAACTGAAGGATAACAAAGGGAATTTATTTATCAGAAAAGATGGCCACTAGCAAGAAGAGAATGGGTCTCATGACTCATTTTTCCAGTCAACATATCTGGACAATACAGAGCAGAGTCCTGTCTACAAACTCCTCTAAATTCTGGGTTTTAAGTATCAGCCCCTCAGAAGTTTATAATAGTACCCATAAGTAGTTACTAAATCCTATTTTTAAATGTTTGTTTTTATTGCTTCTGTCAAAGTTTTGTTGTGAGAATTCATATCTGCTTCACATATTAATTCATAAATGAATCAGCTGTGAGTTAAATATATATATATATATATATATGTATATATATTTGAGTTCCTTTTACCTCCCCCTTTTGGGGAAACCACTAAACCTGGACCTACACTAAGCTTTAAATCATTTGTCCCTGGATCTCTGTGGTAGGAGGTTTAATATGCTGAAGAGAATGAGAAAAGTGATGGTCTCTCAGTGAAAAAAAATGGATTTAGTATTTCAGCCTCTGGGAACTCAGCAGTGGTTCCTTACTATGTGAATAGCAACCAGGAATACTATTATTTGGATAATTTTATACTATGATTAGAATCTATTCTAGAACTACAGGAAATTTATGATGAATCTATGGGGGGGTAGTAAATTTATAAACTAATATACTACCTTACAATTGATATAAAAAGTATATAGTTTTTCCATATTAAATGTAGTTTCCATTTAAAATTTTATTCATAATTCATTATCTATCGAGATTTATTTCTTAAGTATATTAAATCTTTATTATTGCCTTTGGAGAATTAATACATTCCTACATAAAATATATATTGAATCTATCAGAGAGAAAGGCATTTGTGCATTATAATAGAATATCCTGCTTAGATTTTCAATTACCCTAACTAGAAAAGTTTAAAGAGGGGGAAAACTCTGAGGGAGTTTCTATAGGAGTGTTAATCTATTTTCTTATCTAATGAGTTATGGTTCAGAGGGATGGCCTTTTTACTGAATTTTTTCATTATTCATATTATTAATTGAAACCTTCCAGGAGTAGGTATGAACAACTTTGGTTGGTGTTTCAGTTCAAGTTATAGATTTTGAAATTTAAAAAAGGAAGTGAACTTAAGATCACTGATAATTCTCCAAAGGGGTTTAGGAGCAGAGTCAATCATTCTCTCATTTTGTTTGTTTTGCGCATTTAGCAGACTTGCTTTCTTATAAAATATACTTTAATGAGTCCCTATGAATGGTTGCTGATGTTGATGGGAAAATAATCCAAAAGAAAATCTACAGCTATTCAATGTTATTCATTTACCTTAAAAAAACAATATATTAAATGAGATGAATAGAAATTTTGGATCACAAAGTTTAAATTGAGACCTAGTAAGAATGAGCTCATCAGTACTGAATATGACCTTCTAATTGCCTTTTTTGCAGGGGTAGCATGATGATGAAATAGAACCTTACTGAAATAGTCTTTAACTTATTTTGTACATTGGGAAGGATAAATTAATAACTACTTTTCTACATATATATAATATATGTGTGTCTTCACTACATATATATGCAAATAGATATAGATATAGATATAGTTCTAGGGATACACATATCCATATATGCATATAAAGAAAAAGAATCATTGCTAAAAATTAAATAGCAAATACCTATCTAAGAAGTACAAATATCAGATTTACAAAATGTCAGATGTTTGGCAGTTTTTACAGATATGCAAAGAATGAGAAGGTTTGAGAAAGAAAAGATAATACATTTACCTTATAAAATTTTACCAATACTCGCACAAGTACAAGATGATTTGTTATTAGAATAAGAAATGTGCAAGGACTTTGAGGGAAGGTGCCTACTATTTTATTGCTCAAGAAGTCAAAAGTAACAATATCATCTATGTCAATATACCAAGTTTAGTTTTTCCAACCTATGGGGCTCTAATTTACATTTCTGTTCCCTCTCCTTATCTAAATACTTGTTACTAGAGAAACCAAGTAGTTTGTAGCATAACAGGGTCCTCCAAAATGAGGATTGACCTGAAAGAATAAATGTGTGTTAACCTCCCCAGAGTATGTCCTAATCAGTGACAAATATTACCCAAGGTTTGTACCTTAAGAAAAAGCAAGACAGAGTTAGGTTAATATCCATATTTGTTGATATTTTTCTAAGTTCAACAGTTATGCAGACATGCATGGGGGGGGGGGTTCTAGATAGAAAGCATGACCCCTCGCTTTGGAGTCCTACGCTGGGGTTTTTATATCTTTGACTATCAGATGGTGGGATTTGAACCATCACCTCCAGTTTATTCAATCAAAGAAAGGGGTGTTTTCCCCCTCTCCACCACAGAATGGGGTGGGGGCAATCCAGAATGAAGCAGGGACAGACCCAAGCAGTGGTAGCTGAAATTCAGACATCTCAGAAAAAGGAGTATCCTATCCTAAAGGTTTTCAAGGCTTGGAGAAAAGGGGAGAGGAATATCTTGATAGGATTGAGAAGGCAAGCCCTTGTTGAGGCTTTCTGTGTACAACTGCTAAATTGATCTGATTATCATAGTATCCATTTGAAAGGTGACCTCACCCATCAACTCTGCTCTTAAAAAGCAGAAAAGTAATTCAAATATGTGACATATAAATATATGTATATATTAATATACATATTTATGTATGCAGGGAGCAAAATTCAATGTTCATAATGACAAAAGATCAAAGATGTCTTTATAGGCTTCTGGAATGAGGTGGAGCTTATCCACTTGTTGAGTCAGTCAACTAAAGGGAGAATCTGTTTAAAAACAGGATTTAATGAAATAACTAGAAGATGTGATTTAGATAGACTTAAGGCCAATGGACAGAGGAAACAAAGGGAAAATTCCAAACAATGCTATTATACATTTTATATATATTTTCGCATTTATATCCACAGTGCTTTGTATATGACAAGGACCTACATTTTTTTCATTCATTCTTCTTTTTTTTCTCTTCCTCCTGCCTTTCTAGTGTTCCCCTTGCAATTGCCATTTAGGTAATCTGTCACTTGAATTGTTTGGGGAGTGCAACATTCCAAGCAGGCTTCACGACCATATAATATTACCTGAAGAATATGAATATGAAAGGGTGAGTCTTCGATGCAGGGAGAAGTTTGGAGTCATTAAAAGGAAAATGTGATTTGGGATGTCACTAAATCTACATCCTACAATCCTACCATCATATCATCTTTAGGAGATATTCATTTGAATGCAAAGAAGAATAACTGAATTTTAAAGGTCGTTTACTTGAATCTCTCTCTGAAATGTATTCTTACTTTGTAATATGACAGCTAAATAAAGTCAGGTGGAGAATATCTGAGATCTCCTATGGCAGTTGCTAACTGTGTTTTAAGCAGGAACCAAAGCTTCAACCTTGTGTGCCTCTGCTGGTAACAGTGGTTTTTAAAGTGTACCTGACTGATAACCTTGATGTGCCAAGTGATACCCTGCAGGGAAGTGGAGCAGGGAAATCATTTACTGATCATGCATTCTATAGAGGGCAAAGGCAGACACAGGAACAATGGCTAGGGATGGGGGAACCGGGAGAGACGAGGACAAGTGAAAAAAAATTCTCTTTGCATACTTCCTTGACAAGTATTGATGAGTTACATACACATACGAATTCTCCTAAGGGAAAACTGCCCTGCTTTTAAATTTTTACAGACACTTTCATCTTGCCCTTGCTCAGCAATAAATTCCTTCAGTCTTCCTAGGAACCAGGAATGCTTAATTGTGAGCATCTATGGGGAGTTACTGTTATCTCCATATATGAGTTCAAAGCATGTACCATGTTTAGATTGCTGGAGAGATATGCCTGCTGATATAGAAAGCAATACATTCTTTAGCCTTTTAATATTTCTAGTCTTTCTTAAAATGTGTCTGCCCTCTTTGGAAAGGTTTATTTTAACAGAATGGAATTCAAGGAAAATTTATCTGCCCAGACTCAACAGCTCAGACTTCTCCCTCTTCCTCACTTGCCACATTCAATTAGCTCCCAAATACTATTGATTCATCCTTGAGAATATGTCATAGATTCTTCCCTTCTTCCCTACTTTTCATGTTTATCACAGTTACTCTGATTCAGACTATCATGAGCTTTTTCTGATTTGTTGCAATGGTCTTCCATCTCTTTCCTCACTATTCTATCATTTCCAATACTGTCTATAGAACTTTCCTAATGTGTGGGTATAATCTTGCAACATTATTTTTTTTGAAACCATCAGTTGTTCCCAATTGTTTGACAGATAGAGTACAAATTCCTGTCCTGACTTACAAGACTCAGAATAATCTGTCTCCAGATCATTTGTTTAATCTAATTAGTTATTCTTTCGAAGGCATTCATATTGTATAACAGGCTTCAGGACACTCTTCTTTCTTCACTTTTTTATGCTCTCCCATGCAGACAATTTCAAAATGGCATCTTCCAATTTGCTGTCAACAATTCTCCTGCAAGCAAATGGTTCCAAGACTCAAAGACTGAAGAGATTTTTTTATTATAGGTCAAAAAACACAAAACAGCACTATCACAGACATGGGAATGAACCTTTGATTTATATAGGGAATTCCCGAGTAAGAAAATTTCTAAAAATACAGGTTGATACCTTCTATCTAACTTGTAGTCATAATGCAAGGATTTTTAACCTGGAGTCTGAAATTTTAAAGAAAATATTGTTTGATAATTTTTTTGATATAACTGATTTCATTTGTAATCATGTTTTTCTACTTTATACATTTAAAAACATTATTTTGAGCTTTTCTCGGGATGCCAAAGGGGTCCATGCAGCAAAAGAAAAAAGTTAAGAAAAATCTGATAGAGATTCCTATAGTACTGAAAGGTTAAGTAATTTACCGAGAGTCACAGAGGGAGCATGTGTTCAAAATAGGGACTGAATGTTCTGCCTTTAAGACTATCTAAATGTCCTTTATGATATAATCACAGAGTTAGTACAAGATGACACTTACGTAATTCCTAGTAGACACTTTCCTTACCCAATTTTCCACTATTGAGCACAGAGACACCTGTCTGCATTAGTCTAGAGATAGTTCTGGCATTCGTTTTCACCTTTTAGTGAGAAGTATCCCAACCAAAGCCTAGTTCCAAAGCTTCAGAAGATATTACAGCGTTCTTGTAATAGTCAAAGATTTTTCATTTCTTTACAATTATGACCTCATTTAAAGGCAAATGGAATAAAATCCTTTCTGGATTATCCCCAGAAAATTTCTTTTTTTTTAAAATAATTTTGCCAACTTTTGACTCATATGTGCCAGTGATCAGAAATACTGACTTCACGTGCTCTAAATAGGACTTTATCTTAACATCAAATCAATGAATGGAACTCCATGGTCCTATGTCTACTCTCCCCAACCAACTAAGTGGAATGAATCCTACCTGCAACAGAAATCTAGGGGTTTAATAGAGACCCCCCTTTTCCTTATTGCTCATATTCATATATCTGAACCAGTAACACCTAGGAAGAGTTATTCAAATTATTTGAAGATAATGATCTTGATATTCAGGATCAGTATGCTAAGTAGAATTGAAACAAAAAAACAAACAAATTATGTATATATATATATTTGATACAAAAGGAAAAAGCATTTTAGATTTCATTAACCCTATCTTTTACTATTTGTTGTCTCACTTAGAGAAGTCCTCTAATCTCTTGAAATTAATCTTTCTAGTAGTCATTCTGCTTTGGGGTCACCACTTTGAACAACATTCATATTTAATGTGAAAATTTAGTGTGAAGAGGATGAGTCTGTGATTAGTCCAGCACACTGCACCACACATTGCCTTTATTACTCCCACATTCTTCCTGTTTCTTCTCCTTATAATCATATAACCTATTAGATTCCAATGTTCGCTGTGAGGATGCATCTAGGAAGTTTTATTGTATTTAGGAAACAGAGAACAGTATTCATGATGAGGTTATGAGATACCCAAGTCTTCAGTAGTAGGTGACCGTGGCAGCTGTTATTTCCAACTTCATTCCTTACAAGGTCTCCCTACCATATCTGGTAGTCTGAGCTTATTCTAGCATTAAAGCTACCCAGAATTATAATTTTGTCCTTTTTTAGTACTGATGATAAGGGTCTCCAAATCTTCATAAAATTTTTCTTTGATCTCATCAGGTTTCATTATGGTGGGAATGTAGGTAGGTGTGGTGTTTTTCTGCAAAGTACAATCACATTGCCATGAACCTGCCATTCACTCTTTTGAGTAGGCATACAAGCTTGTTTAGATTAGTTTTGTTGCAAAACAATTTCACAGTACTCCCTTTCACTGTGACAACTCCAGAAAATCATGTATGCAGCTCCGACTTCAGCAAACAGGCATTCATTTGCCAGCCTTGTTTCACTCAGGGCTGCTATTTGGATTTGATACCTACTGAATTCCCTTGCTATAAAAGAGCTGGTTATCTTTGAGGATTATTGGATCTTGTGTTGTCTATGAATGTGTACACATTTCATGTACCAATGGAGAGTGTGATCAATTCTGAAGAAGTTATTTTACGTTTTGGGGGATATTTTGACCACAAGGAGGGATCCCTACCTGCCATGGTAATCAGATCAGGGTTAGATAAGCAGAAAATTTAAAGAATCTTTTCTAGCCCTTTCCTCACATCAGAAGGTAAGCCATGTGGTCCTTAAGAGGCTGCTGAATCCCACCACTGCTTCCATGAGATGACCCTATGGCCTAGGTTACCTGTATACAAAATTGTGACTCTAGCTCCCAATGTATCCGCACTTGCTGCTTAGTCACTTGTCCTTTTCCAAAGGACTTTGAGTTAGAAATGATAAAAAATGGTATGGATTTTATGCTATATGAGTAAAACTGGATTGAAACACAAAGGAATTATGAGTTGTGTTAGCTTAGAGAACCCATCCCAGGTGTCCACATGGCCTATTTGTATCTGACCAGTGGCAGAGCATTCCAAACTCATGTTGTCAAGACATTGTAACTTATCTCTAACACAGTGATGTCGTTTTGATCTTTTTTGGCAAAGAAGGAAAGAACCAACCAACCAACCACTTATTTTCAAATATTTGATATTCCAAATCAACTGGACCATTCCCCATTTTTGTACTGCCTTCTCCCATTTCTGGGATGATGTTCTCACTGCTTGCCAAACCTATAATCAACCCCTCCTTTCCACAATCACATTTACATTTGAGGAAATCCTACTCTTCATTCCAGGTCTATCTCTATCTGATTCACCAACCAAAGGTATTTCTCCCTTCTTAAACGTTTCAGAGTACTTTGATATTACTTCTTTGGGTAGGTCACCATGTATTATATTATGTTGTTAAAGAATGATATACTATGACATGATGTTGTATTGTATTATATCACATCTCTCCTGTAAGATTATAATGACTTAATGTATACAATGCCAATATCATGATGATGATCTCTAAACTCTCCCAGTTTTAAAGGGAATAATTTGAAAAGTTTAAAAAAGAAAAAAAAATACTCCTCTTGTGGGATTTTTAAAAGAGCATTAATTCATATTTTATACATAATTCAAGATATCCTCTATTTATCAAAATTACCTAGATCCTGAAACAGAGATTTAGTCTTAGGCATTTTGGAAAAGAAAATATTAGTTTGAATAAAGAAATGTATTTTCTTGAAAAAGGTATAAAAGTTAAGATAAACTTTCCTGATAATTTTTACCAAAATCACACATGAGACCATGGATTTCTTTTTGACATAAAAGAATTTCAGATATAAAAACCATAACCAGGATCAGCACAATGAATTCTCTTCAAATGTATGTCTTCTTTTAATATTGTAATGAATATGTTGCTTGGAATAGAACTTCTACCTTGAAACCTCTGACTTCTTTTATCAAACAGTTCACACACAGGATACACAGGATAGCATTTCCTATACCAGGAAATGCCAGCCAAATGTGTTGTATTTTCTTTTTTAAGTCCCTCCTCAAAATGCTTGTTCAATGACTTTACTGTTAACCTCTATAATCCCATGACTGCATGATACTGCTTTTCTTTTTTCCTGAAGGATATGATAGGATTTTAATTAGATTAAGTCAGAAGGAACTGAAATGAACAGTAGTGATTAGTATCTGAAATGTGTCTGGTTCTTCAATAGAAATGATGGACCCCCTCCTTCACCCTCTTAAAAAAATAAATAATTATTTCGACTCGAAGTATTGTGACCATAAACTGATAAAATTATCCAGAAAGATCACAGAGACATCAGAATATTCTCAGTTTAAGTAGTAATATGTTGAGGAATAAATTTCCATTTTTAGTAGCTTGGTTCCACTTTCAATAACCCCTAAAGGACTATACTATTCAATATATCTTTGTGGGGACCAATTCATGACTGTTTACTATGTTTCTTTAAACAGCTAATGTTTATTGGCTTATCTGCCTTTTGAAATCACTAATGTTATGCGGAATCAAATGTCTTTGGTTGATAATTACTTATAGGGAAAGAGGTGGGTGGCAGAGAAAGACTAGGGGGTTTTGCATAGTTTTTTGGAAGGCCTTAGCTGGCACATTTACATGATAAAGACTTCATGAGTCAACAGTTAAGCTCCATTCTTTCTTTTTTTAGATTTTTCAAGGCAATGGGGTTAAGTGACTTGCCCAAGGCCACACGGCTAGGTAATTATTAAAGTGTCTGAGGTTGAATTTGAACCCAGTTATTCCTGACTCCAAGGCCAGTGCTGTATCCACTGTGCCACCTAGCCTCCCCTAAACTCCATTCTTAGTAACTAAAAACTGGAAATGTTTTAAAGTTTATTGAGTTTGGGGAAGTCCCATACTTCCAATGAAATAAGTTATTAACAATTTATAGTGTTTCTCTTCCCAAGAAATAAGTTGTGGCAAATTGGTATTTAGGAGCACAAGATCAGTCAGATCTAAAGGCATTCTCAAGGATCATCTAGTCCTGACCTATCATATTACAAAACAGAAAACTTATGCCAAGATATTTGAAATAACACAGGAAAGAAGAATATGATTCCAGCTTATCAAATCTATTCATAATTTAGTGAGCAAAATATTAGAGATGTTTACTTCCTATGTTATTTAAATTAAAGGCATGAATTCATGGCCTAAATGACAGCCATCTATCAATCAAATATTCTCCACAGTTCAATGTGTTATAATAAAATATTCAGGTTTTCCCTAGTATAATTAACAGAGTAAAGCACACTTTCTCCCATGGGTTCAATTAATGTAGGTGGAAAAATCTGAGATATGGGGAGGTCAAGAAAACTGCCTCAAAACACAGAGTTTTATAACATTTGAAACTCAATGCAAGAATAATTTTTACTATTAGACTTAACGTGCATTCAACTAATGTTGGAGAGGGGAGTCCTTAAAATTTCTGTGTGTCATGAACCCTTTGCCAATCTGACAGTCCAAAATAATATTTTTAAAAGTATAAAATACAAAACAAAGAAAAGCAAATATACTGAAATGCAATTATCAAAATGTTTTAAGTTCAAAGAACCCAAGTTAACTTTTCTCTAAAGGAAAGGTTTTAAAAAAAAGACTTCATATTATTTAAACTTAATATACTGAACTTTCACTATTATAGAGTTTTTAATTTAAGAACTTAGTATTGCTCCAGTTCATAGTAGACTCAATTTAATAAATAACCCAACAAAACACATTACAGAGTGACTCTGGAAAAAAAACTAATTAAAAAGAAAAAATAGCTTAAAAGTTAGCTTGTTGGAATACTGATTCCTAATATGTCTCTCTAACCAAATCTCTCCCTTCCTAAAGAGGGGATCCATTTCTGTGCTTTAATGTAAGTCTGTGTGTTTCTGTTTGAGTTACAGAAAGAAGGCTAATTTATCTGAATCATAGAGTACAGGATGAGGATTGATATCAAATAAAACTGAGGATTAAATCTGGGGCAAGTTTGTGAAGGATTTTAAAAGTCAGATAAGATTTGTTTTTCACCCTGACACAATAGGGAACCAAGGAGATTACTGAATAGGTAATTGACATTATCAGTTAAATACCTATGGAAATTCAATAAAAAGAGTGGTCATGCACCTATTTTTCATAGGAGTAATGCCTCTGATGAATGGACATGACTTCACCCTCTTTCTAGAACCTATCCTTTGAAGTTCACCTGCATGACTAATGTTCTCTGGGTCTATTCTCTGCTGGAAATAATTTCCCTTTTTGGGTAAGGTGTTCCACTGCAGGACAACATCAGCACTGGGACAGGAGGCAAGAGAAATCTTCTCCATTTAATCTAGAAGAGACTTAAGGGAAACAGAAAAGGTCAATTGCATCTAAAAAGTTCAACTTTCCATCCAAAACCTACTCTATTCTTGGAAATTGTTCTTACTTTTGTTTGAATAAATTTTTTATGTCTATATCATGATACTTTTCTTCATCATCTCTCTTCACTTTCCTTCTTAGAGAGACAAAACTTGGAACAGCTAGTATTTTTAAACGAAAAAAAGTGAAAGAAAAAAGAAAGCATCAGTACATCTGATGAATATATTGAAAAAATCCAGAAATATGTGCAATGTGAAAAAAAAACTTTTAGACTTCTTACCTCTGGGAAGAGATGGGTTGGGAGTATAGAGTCAAGAAAACTGAGGCAACTCCATTTTAACTATAGCTCCTCTATTTTGTCTCTGATCCTATTTGTATTGCAATTTGCAATTTCACAAGCTCTTGTGATATTCTTTATTAGTAAAGCAATGAGGGTAGTATTATAAATGTTATAAGAATCAAATGATTCAAACAACTTCCTTTCCTGTTACAAGTGCCCAGTTTTATCCCCCAAGTCCCCTATAATAATCCCTCCAATCAAAAGGTGCCAATAACAAATTTACCTCCTGCCTAATTAAAACTTATAAAAGCCTTAACACAGGTGGGACTACTGTGCTGGTAAACTCAATAATCCTCCATGTTGCCTAAATTTTCTGCTTCTGGTTCAGTTTGTTCTAGTATCAACAATTCTATCATACTTCTTTTTTCATATTATGCTTGTTTATAACTTTGCTAAATACATTTTTGATTTTTTGCTGTATGATTGATGTAGTAACTGTGGATGTATTTTTATTCTCCCTTATTTTATTCCACATTTGGTTCATGCAGATATTCTACCACTCTTTATTAATCACTTTCATCATGTTCTTTTGATATAGTAAGGGAATACCATTTTTCCACAATCTGTTTAGTCATCCCTCAATGAAAGGACAATTCTTTACTATTACAAAAAACGCTGCTACAATATGATTGATGTTGGTATATCTAGGACATTCTTCCTAGCATTGATTTCCTTGGAGTATAACTTTATTTGCACAATTCTGAGTTGCTTTCCAACATTGTTGGAATACATTGTTTCACCAACAAGTGATGAAATATTCCTGTCTTCTGATGACCACTCCAACATTGACTATTACCACTTTTGCCAATGTGTAGGGCATGAGATGAAAGCTCTGAATTGTTTTAGATTGCATTTCTTTTACTTTTATTGATTTGGTTCTTCTTTTGAAAGGTCACCAGGTACATGGGTAATCCTTTAATCAGTCAGTAAGTAGCCTGCAATTACATCAAGTGAATTGAGAAATTTCCACACCTTAAAGGAGTAGAAAACTGTAAATACTTTTGTATACTTCCTCATACTCATCATTCAAGGTCTGAAAGAGACACACTCTTTACAATGTATAAATGGCTCTCTTCAGAGTCTCAAAAAGTACTTTTATGACATATTCTGCCTGTTTACCTGCCTGTTGCACCCAGAAATCTTATTAGTAAGTCAATAAATTCTTAATAAGTGCACACTAGGTGATGGGAACTGGGCTCAGTATTAAGGATATAAAGAAAGAAGAATGATAGTTCCTGCCCTTGGAAAAATTCACAATCTAAGGGGAGAAAGAACACACAGATAAGTATGAACCAAAAATCTACATTCAGGTTAAGTGAAACCTAAATTATACTGGTCCTGGAATCATCAGTGATCTACATGCATTTCTAAGACTCAGTTGCAGAAAAGTTGCTGATCTACATCTGTAGAAGGTCTTTCTATAAAATAGAACTCTACATAACAACATTAAGAGTGAAAAATGCAATAACAAGAGAATCAGAAAAGACAATTTGCAGGAGGTGCCACCTCGGACATTCTTTAAATAAAGTTAGGAACTATAAGAGACAGATGAGAAAGAAGTGCATTTCGGAGAGGGGAGGCTATTTCTAAGGAAGCATAGTGGTGGAAAATGAAAGAGCTGACAAGTAAATTTGATGAGTATGAGAAGATTAGCATTATAAATAATATTGGGAAGGAGGAGGGAACCAGAAAACAGATTTTTCAGCCAAACTCAGATTGTATTTTATTTCATTCAAGGGCAATTGGGAGCCACAAAAGATGTTTTTGGAGGGTGGTGACACAGGCACATCAGTATTTTAAAATATCAATTGGGCAACAATGGGCAGGATAGATTGGAGTGGAAGAAACTCAAAACTAGGGGATGAATTACAATGCTATTTTAGTGGTTCATTGGAGAGTACAAAGATAGAATAGGAAAGGAGGAAGAACCAAGAGAGATTGGCATCACAGAAAGCACAAAAGATAGGGGGAATATCCATGGGAAGGAATATTCAGGAGCAGATAAAGAATGTGAGACTCTGAGAGGTTTAAATTTGTTTAGTCTCATAAAGAAGCCAGAATCTGACTGTATGTCCAGTGTTCTTTCTAACATTTTGTGCCTATTCTCCAAATTCTGTGTCATCATATATTTGTCACAAAATGAGCACATGAATATATTAGTGCCACCAAGCAAACCCAGACAAAAGTAACTAATCAATCACTTGATTCTCTACATAATTTACTGACTCAATTTTCTAAGTTAGTTAATGTCTTCTTCATAGTGCAAGTTTGAATGATATTTATTTTTTCAGACTCAGTATTTTCAATTTCCAAAAATACAGAATCAAAGATTTTTTCAATAATTTTCCAAGGGCCTTTAATGGAATGATCATGAAAAAAAAATCCTTATGCCAAATTTCCCATAAGTTAAACTGAAAATAGATGTTTAGTTTTAATGATATTCCCAAACATTCATTTGTAATGTAAAATGTAAAGAATATATGTAAAGTATGATGATATTTTCTCTAATTAATCATTGTTACTAAATTCATCACCTCTCTTCAGAATCATTTCGAATTATCACCATTCAAATGCAGATTTATGACTTTTCTCTAATTATTTTGTGCAGGTCTTTTTCACTGAATAATGCATCTAACTCTTCTATAAAATATCAAAGTTTAAGCTGTTAGCATTTTTGTTAATATTTTAAAATATTTCAAGGCTTGGAAGTAGGGAATATTACAGTCCTGCCAATGAACAAATAACAACAAGCAAAAATTGAGAGAGTTTAGCATAAATTCCTGGGACAAGTGTGGGATGTCATTTTATTTTACAGCTTGCTGATAGAACAGAAATAACCACAATTGATTTACAAAAGTTCAAGGGAGCACAGAAATGCTCTGCATCCAAAGGACACACAATTTTCTTTCACCTCTTTTGATTTCTGTGCTGTCTCTCCTCCAACTAATCTGTACCACATGATCACCATCTGGGAAATTTTGAGTCTATCAAGACTGTCAGTTATATGTCAGATGTGGATTGAGCATCTACAGGGCGCATGACATTGTCCTAAGCATTTGGATTAGGAGAAATGAACATATCCCAGTCCACAAGGGAAAGAGAAAGATGCTCCTTCAAAATGATGCACAGCTTACTTTACCAAGGATCCATGAGCCCTAGAATGATTGCTGAGAATGGCAGGTATATGATCATGGAAAATTTTATATTTAGACAATTTTGCTCCAATTTTGCTACTTGTAATCTCTATGAACTTGAGTGAATTATTCATTGCTCTGCACTTCTTTTTCTTCATCTGAAACATTAGGAAGTTGGATTAGTTGACTTCCTAAAGCTATATAATTTTATTTTTTTTATTGAAGGAAATTGTTGAACAATTGACTGGGGAGAAAGTTAAGAGTAAAAGGAATCAGAATCAAGAAAGAATCTAGTTTGATAAACTTGTGATTTTAGTACCTGTGTCATCAATAAAATAATCTTTAGCACATACCTATGTAGACTGGAGTAAGGCTTCAATTAGACATGAAATACTTTGCATACTCTAAATAAAACTGCAGGTAGAGACTTAAAAAATCAATTAAAGGGGGCAGTTAGGCTGCACAGTAGTTATAGCACCAACCCTGGAGTCAGGAGGACCTGAGTTCAAATCTAACTTCAAATAATTAATAATCATCTCCCTGTGTTACCCTGGGCAAGTCACTTAACTCCATGACCTTGCAAAAAAAAAATCACTAAAGACTAAATGAATAGGTAGAAGAAGTGAAGCAAGTGATTTAAAAAAATGAAACAAAATCTGTCAAGAAAGAGTTGGAAAAGAGCTGTGGCTTAAAAGAAAGATTGATAATATTAATCAAGGAATTCACAGAAACCTAGAGAAAGCAAGAAAAATGCTAAAATCAAGATATTTTCATAGAATAATATGCAAGATAGCAAATATCAAAAATAATGTAACTCCAAAGCAAGTCAAAATGTAATTTAAGAATCATGGGACTTTCTAAAAATAATGTTTATGCTATGTGCAGCTTTTTTTATGTTATGTTCCAAGAAATCACAAAGAAAAAACTAAGATCTGTTAGAACAAAAGAGGAAAGTGAAGAAAATACTCAACAATTACTTTCTGAAAGAAATAACAAAAGGAAATATTAAAGAAATTCCATAGCCATAATCCAGATCTCCTAAAGAAAAAAGAAAGAAAACATTTAGCAAGCATTCAGAAAGTAGTTCAAATATCACATAAGATTTGGCAGTGCTTGAAAATGAGAGGAAATATTAGAATACAATATTCCAAAAGTGAAAAGAAAATTTTTAACAACTAATAGTAATTTACCATTAAGCATAATTCTACAGTAGGGAAAAATATTTCCCTTTAATGGAATAGAGAACTTTCAAGTAATCCTGATGAAAAGATCAGAGCAGAATAGGAATGATGAAATAAAAATGCAAGAATCCAGAGCAAACTAGAAATCCAAATAGATTTGAACAAGAGGAACATACTTATATGACAAGGCAGGGTTGATATTTTAAGAGAACCTTAATGTCTTCAAGAAATATTGAGGAATATAAATAAGGGGAAAAACAAGTCTCAAGGTGAAGCAGTTCTGTTTTGAGGTTTTGAAAAAAGAGAATTATAAAAGGAGAAAGGTTAAAGGAGAACTAGAGGTGGAACTTGCTATTTCTTATAACTGGGGAACATCAAAAGAAGAACATATAAATATGGAAGATGTGGAAAAATGGGTACCAGGTGAGGATAACTCCTATTTGAAGCAAAGCAGGATTGGCATACACATACACACATACACACTTGTGCTATAGATAGATAGATAGATAGATAGATAGATAGATAGATAGATAGATAGATAGATAGATAGATAGAAAGATAGATAGATAGATAGATAGATATAGATATAGATAGATAGCACAAAATGTTAGATACAGAAGTACATCAAATTCAACAAGGAAAGAGGCAGAGATAGGAAGCAGAGGTGAAAAGTATGATATCCTACAGAAAGCTAAAACAAGGTGCCCTGAGAGAAGTTTTTTTTCCCTTCTTCACTTGCTTATTTGTATGTCTTTCTTTTTATACCCAGCACTTTGCATATAGCAGACATTTAGAGAACACTGGATAATTTATTGAGTAACAAGGCAGGTCTCCCAACCCAATAGTCTGAGTAATTTCTCCAGGCTCCACTGTCCACTAAGGCATGAGGCAACTCCAGGGATCTGGCATGAAGTGAGATTCTATATGGATTTTATATATTGGAAGACAAAGAACTTGCTACCAATGAGCTCAACATCTATAATACATTTCAGAGACCTTCATTTCAGTGAGGCAGACAGAACCATCAGTGTGGAATGTCAGAGAAGACAATTGAAACATTTTTCAAATACCTGCTAAAGAAGAATGAATCTCTGAGGGTACAACCTAGACACCCCTCTGCTCATCTTCACTTACAAGGTCCCGATCACACTATTCAACCCTCTTCCCTGCCTACTTTGAGGTTTTGTCTGTAGCCCTTTACTATCTGAAATGCTCCCTGGGGTTCACACCTGCTACTCTTTGATCCATCATAAAAGGGCTATTATTATCACTGCCATTGGCAAGAACTAAATGCTTGAAAATAAGGAATTTGCTCCTCGATTTATAATGAATGCCAGCTTATATTGGATACCCAGTATGTGATGACTATGGAAAACAAAACAATGACACCAAACCTGCTATTTGCATTGGCTTTGCATTGATTAATGGACTCCAATTAATGTCAACTTTGTTACAATTTGCACACCCTCTAAATTTAAGAATCTCATCTTTGATGATCAAGACTGGACAGTCTTGGATCCAAGGAGCTTCAGCTTTTAAATACTAGAATCCAGAGATGACAGAAGAGATCTCTGAAGGAATATTAACATGGTGATGGAGATGTTTTTCTCAACATCATTTTCCAAAGTTTCCCATGAAGCAAACCTCTGAAAAGTATATTCTATATTAATTTTCCTCTGTGTTCAGTTCCTTGTCATTTTTCAAACATGTCTCCATGAAAAACTTTGTTTGCTTTCCATCAACTACCTATAATAGAAAGTAAAATGTTTACAATTCATGGTCTATTGTCATTGGCAGTGATGAGAGCATCATGTACCTCATCTTTCTTACTGAGTGAAGAAAGCACTTTAATATTGTGGTGATGCAGCTGGAGCCAGGGGACATTGGCTATGCCAGTGTAGATCACTGGAAGCTAAATGTTGGCAAAGAGGAGCAAAATTCTTTAGCATCTGTGTCAGAATCACACACACAGAAATATAGAGAAACAGGATTTTGTCTCAGAAGAACCCTGCAGAAGTAAAAAGAAGATCTAGCTGATTGAATGAGTGGGGCACAAAATGAAAAAAAAAAGACAAATCAAAAAAAAGAGGTCATAAGGGGAAGAAAGGGAAGAAAGAAAAAAGAAAAAGACTAACTACTAGGAAGACATCTCAGATTGCATCTTAGACATATGAAATTATCTGGACAAATTGTTATATAGAGGCAATAGAATGTTGTTGAACTGTAAGCAAAGAGTGAAGAGGTTGCTTCCAGGAATTTGTCTATCACTTCATTAATTGTTCATTAGTCAGAGTTGACTTTTCACTAGTTGGGATGTCCCTTTTTCCAAAGATATTTAAGAATTCATGGTTCTTCATGACTTTGTCTTTCATTACTGAGAGAGGCCACTGATCATCAATTTATTGTTTATTGACTATCCTGATAAAGTAATTATTAATTACACCCAAACTCTGTCTCTCTGACTATTCAATCATCTTACTAATAAATGTTGCCTGTGAGGTTTGAAGACAGTGCTTTATGAATCCAAGACTGTCATTCTAACCATTATATCACACTAATTCTAAAATCATACTATATAGTACCTGTCTAAGCCTAATGTTCGAAATTATAAATTCCTTCCTTTTGGTTTTAGTTGAGTTAAAATACTAATTTAAGAAAACTATCTTCATTGCTCTCATTTCCACGTTATTCATTCCATTCCTTATTATACCTTTAGGAAAGGGGCAAATGTTTTAATTGTTAAACTCTACATATCTTCCATGTAGTTATAAATAAGAATTTAAAATTAAAAGATGTTTACACTTTATTAAAAGCAAGAGAAAAAAGTCAAGTTCTGAAATATTTCCAATAATAATAAATTATATCAGCATTAATAATCAGCTAAAGTAAAATATTTAGAATTTGAACTATTTCCACCAAGAACTGTTCATTTGTAAAGTCAGAAGAGATATATAGCTTTCTATTTAAACCTATACTTAGGATATTCTTATCAAGGGAGGGTAGGGTGAAATTTACTATTCAAGTCCTATGACCTTAATCATCTATTGCTGGTAATAACTAACATCTTAATATTTTTAGGCAGTTAAATTAATCTAAGCGAATCTCATTAAGTCTAAGGGGTTCTTTCTTGCTTTGAGGAATTTCACTTTATTATCATTAGGTTCCACTTCAACAACATACATTATGCAAGCAACATAATAACTTTATAAAAAATATATGCTTTGCTAATGAAATGTTTAAATATATCCTTTAGGGAAGGTTTCATTATATTTTTCTGGGGGGGAAACAACAACATTAAAAAATAAGAGTAAAAAATAAATGTGTTTGTGGAGGAAATAGTCCTTAATTGAATCTCTTTGGAGTGTTGATTTACTATAACATAACATTTAGAAAATACATTCATATATACACCCCCCTCCCATATAGGGCAGCTTAGTGGTACAATGGATAGAGTGCCAGTTCTGAACCTGAGCTGACACTTATTGACTGTGTGACCCTAAGCAAGTCATTTAACCCTATTTGTCATAGTTCCTGCTCTGTAAAAAATATTGATGAAGGAAATTGCAAATACTCCAGTAACTTTGCAAAGAAAATCCCCAAATGGAATTTCCAAAGAGTCAGACATAACTGCAATTCAACATCAAAAAGTCCCCTCACACTTAAAGCCACTTCTGTTTTCCAGGATATTGTCAAGGTGAGGGTTACTTGGCACAACGGTTCAAGTATTAATCTTGCCATGAGAATAGGGTGGGTTTAAATTCTATCTATTACACTTATTAATCATATGACTAAGAACAAGTTATTTTACTTCTCTGAACCTAGTTTCCTCATGAGAAAAATGGGAATAATATCTGCATACTTTATTTAACAGGGTTGTAGGAGGACCTAATGTTCATACACATACACAGACACACACACAGTGATTTGCATACTTTGACATTAGATATAGATGTACATCTGTATGCATGTATACACATATATACCTCCAAATGTAGTTGTAAAGGTATACAGGTTTGTATATGTATATTTTTGTATATCTGGGTTTATCAGCTAAAAGACAACATGCATGGTGTAGTAAATAGAACGCTGAGCTTAGGTTCACTTATGTTCTAATCCTACCTCTGACAGTCCCTAGCTATGTGACCTTGGGCAAATCATTTAACCTCTATGTGTCTTATGTATTACCTACTATTTATCTACTTAGCCACAAATAATTAATGACACAGATATATGAATGACAAAAGAAGTTCCCACACTGGGATTATCCTATCAAGATAAAATCACAGTTCCTTAGTACTAATTAAACAATTCATTCTTAACTTAATAATTCCAGTAGCTATATATACATCATTATAAAAATACTTTTCATATAAAGACAGTTAGATGTGAACATTGGAAAAAATATCAATTGCTCAAGGATAAACGGAGTCATATAATAAAAATCACAATTCTATCTAAATTTATTTATTCAGTACCATACCAAACAAACTACCAAAAAATGTTTTATAGAGCTAGAAAAAATAACAAGGAAATTCAAATGGAAGAAAATAGGTCAAAAATATCAAGGGGAATTAATAAGAGAATGTGAAGGAAGGTCACTTAGCAGTACCAGATATCAAATTGCATTATAAAACTGGCAATCATCAAAAATAATCTGGTACTGTTGTGTTGGCTAAGTAGAATACATTAGATATGCTAGATACATGAGTAAATGATCATAGTAATTTACAGGCTTATAAACCCAAAGACTACAGTTTTGGGGATAAGAACTCATAGTTCGACAAAAACTAGTAGGAAAACTGGAAAACAGTAAGGCATAAACGAGGTAACCAAGGATGGGGAACTTCTGACCTATTGTAGGTGTGACTCAAAATTCAATGAATCTAGGAGCTTTTTAGGGGTAGAATTAATTAAATGGTTGTTCAAATAAAGTCCTCCAATGATAGTATAAATAAATATCCAAATGACTTGACAGAAAAAAAGATTTCCTACCCCTGGCAACATTTTTATAACATCAAAATGGATTTTTGATTTAGATATAAAGGGTGATGCCATTAAGAAATTTGAAGAACATGTAATATTTCATCTGTCACCTACAGATAAGGGAAAAATTATGACCAGTTAAATTAAAAAGGTTTTGCATAAACAGAAAAATGCAAGCAAGAGTAGAAGGAAAGTAGAAGTGGGGGGAGTAGAGTGGGGTGATTTTTACAGCAAATTTCCCTGAGAAAAGGCTCATTTTCAAATATATAGATAACTAATTAAATTTATAAGAAACTCACAATTATCAATGGACAAAGGATATGAATAAGCAGTATTCAAATGAAAAATATCTATAGTCATATAAAATGTTTTAGATCATTATTAGAGAAATATAAATTAAAACAACTCTGAGGGGCAGACTCAGACGAATGGTATAGAAAAACCAAAATGATAAATGTTGGAAGGGGTATGAGAAAATTGGAATACTAATGTACTACTGGAGTTAAGAAATGATCTAATCATTCTGGAAAGAACTTTGGAATTATGTGCATACCCTTTGATCCAGTTATACCACTAGCTCAAAGTGATCAAAACAAGGGAAAAGGACATGTCTATAAGCAATGGAAATTGAGGGATGAGGAATAGCTGAACAAGTTATGATATATGATTGTGATAGAGTTCTATCATTTTATAATAAATGATAAAAGGGATGATTTCAGAAAAACCTAGGAAGACATATTACTGAATTAAAAGTGAAGTGAGCAGAGACAGGAATACACTGTGCACAGTTACAAGTTTATATGATGATCCACTGTGAATAACTTAACTATTCTCAGCAATGCAATGTTCCAAGACAATTCCAAAGGAGAGCAGAGATCTTGGCTACCACAAACAATTACAATAGTAATATATCACTAAACACAAATTGCCCTAACAAATACACTAATAATTTAAAACTTTACAATATTATAAGAATTAACGAAATGTGACAAAGAGACTTGGTATGGAGTCAGTAGACATGCTCAACACAGAATTGACACAAATCTTCAATTTGAAATAAAAGCAATATCTGTGAACTACAATAAAATGAAACAATATAACAAGGTTTGCCTTTAATGTATATCTTTGAAATAGTAAATGTGTGCATACACACACATACTCAATTTTTTTCAGAGAGCCAGTTATTAAACATTTACCAAGATATCCATCATGGAAAATAATGCAAAGTATTGACTTTAATAAACTTAACTGATATTTTAAGCAGGGCAATTATATAATTCATATAAAAATTTCTTCCTCATCAATCGATTTGGTAATTCAAGCCAAAGAAGAATTTTTTTTAAGTAATTCAGAACTTGGCTTAATTTGACCCCCAAAGTCATCAATTGAGAGTAGGAATGCAAATATGAAAAATGGAGACCATGAAAACATTTTAGAAAATCATGGCATAGCAGGGAATATCTAATATTTACTCTTAAAAAAGAAAGGATGTGGGGCAGCTAGGTGGCACATTAGATAAAGCACCGACTCTGGAGTGAGGAGAACCTGATCTCAAACCCAGCCTCAGATGCTTAATAATTGCCTTGCTGTGTGAATTTGAGTGAGTCACTTAACCCCATTGCCTTAAATAAATAAAAGTTTTTTTTAAAAAAAAGGAAGGTTGCAAAATGGGTTCTTGTTTTGGGCGAATAAAGCCACTGTACCATATGTGGGGTGTTGCCTAGTTTCTATGAGGACCTCACACCTTTTATCAACACTTGTAGACGTATTTATTCTAAGTTTGGCTTACTTATTCTAACTCAGTCTAGGTTCCCAGATAGGAAACACGCCCATTAAAATTGCTCATTTAAATTCCATCAGAATACTAAAATTTAGAATGCTAAAACCAGCCCTGTTGTATAGGAAAATACTTCCCCTACTCCATCTGATTCTTGCGCCCACCTTACAGAATTCTATTTATGTGGGGTATCATATCAATCATCTTGATCTGTTTCTTACTTTTGGACTCAGCTATACAGGAAGGAGACTGATGATTTTGCATAACTCTGCTTCTCTTTTATCCAATTCAATTACAAATTAAGACATCACCCTCCTGAGGTCATAGGTCCTCTCTGAGAGCAAAGGATGAACAACAATATTTACAATGGTAACACTCACAGTAACTAAGTTTTAAATCTTACAGGTCACCACTTATTTAACAATAAGGCAAAAATATACTTCAGATACTCATAAAATTATATACAACCACAATTAAAATGGGTCATATTCTGCCACACAATGTTTAAAGAGGAAAATGATCACACATAGGAAGATGTGTTTCAGGGTACAACTCTGAGGTTTAAGTTTTAATGTCTTTGGTTTATTCAGAAACATCAACACCACATGAAACCCCTTCTTTGCTAAAGACTAATTTGCTGGGTCTCACCATTCTTCACCTAGACAAAACTTTTCTTCTAAAAATGAATGAAATAGTTATAAATTAATATAACTTAAACTATGTTTTAAAAAATAATTCATCAAGATCACTACAAAATCTGTGTTTTCTCTTTCTCCTTTTCCCTCTATAACCAGAGGGGAAAGGGTTATAAAAATCAAACAAGATTTACTCTCCTAAGTTCTAAATAGTGCTGAAGACAATAGCTGGAACTATAATCTTTATTCAGTCAATCCTTAACTATCAACCAGAACTGATTTGTGTCAACTGACTAAGACTGTAGTTGGTCTATATACCAATCTCTATCCCATCTCTCATACCTTTCAATGGTTTAAATTCCTGGCTTTCACTTAAAAGTTAACAGTTCACCAAACTGTGTCTATGAAATGAAAAGCCATGTTTCAATTTCCAAATATTTATAAAATGATTATATGCAGATTAGCTCAGACATATAATTTCCCTGCAACTCTAAAGTCCACATGATGTTCCAAAATCAGATTTTGTATCTTTAAATCTGTTTCACTAAAATTCTCACCCCTTTAAACCATCAAACAATAGACATGCCAATGAAACATCACTTCACATCTTCCGAATTTATAGTGAAGTTCATTTTCCATCCAACATTATTCAAATATATCTGAAAACTTTCTGCATTAGTCGAAACCTTTCCTATTCTTTTCAGATAACAAAACAGTCGTCTATAACAGACACATATTTTAAAAATTGTTTTAGTTTAGTTTTTTTAAAACAAAAAAAAGGTCTTTACTGCTCTTTTTCATACTGAAGGACTTTAAAAGAAAGTCATGGTAGATAGACCAAGCTGGGAAACAGTAGAAATGAAAACTGTCCAAAAATCATAGCTATATAAATGGGACCTATTTCATCGATAACTTAAATTTGCTCTTAAAAATGTTTTCAATAAAGGAAAAGGAAGGGTTCTATTTTTAAAAAAATAAAGGAAAATAGCTTAGCAAGAACGTGGTTGCTCCACAAGTACTTGGATTTCAATGCTGAATACTTTCCTGCTCATTTTCACCAGACTTTCTGAAGAATTGAGAAGAGGATGGGGGTGGGGGAGTGAATAGGAAGGACATTCTGACCTCAATTTCATTTCAGAGCAAAAGACATTTATAAATTTTCAAGTAAAGTTATTCAGCAATAATTACCTCAGAGCATTGCTATTAAATTTTTCTCCCTAACCTTGATTCTTCCTGCTTCCATTTGAAATTAGGTAAGTCAGATAATAATTTCTTCCCAGACAAATCTTTCTATTAGAAAGTAAGCAAATCATAACACAATCACCATGAAATGCAAAGAAATTAAGACTGAATATGTAAACAATGACTTTTTCCCCTTCTCATTTCCTGCTATGTACAGTATGTTATTTACAGGAATTACTTTAATTTACGTGTCTTTTATTTTCATTCTAATCAAGGGATAATGTTAAAATATACTTAAGTGCTCCTATGCCTGACAGATCACTCTTTTCAGGAATTTGACATCAATTTTGTAGTAAGTTTTTTAAAAATTTTACTTCTTTGACCTCAAAAGTAGGTATATAACAACCACTTTTACTATTAGTTACAATCTGACTTTTATAAAAATCGATGAAGAAAAAAATGAAGATGAGAAATATCTACCAGGTATATTGGACCAATCTGTAGATTGCCACAAATATATTTGACAACCTTTAGAAATGTTCATAGAACATGAATTTTCAGTAGTTCAGGAACCAATTGGAGAAGATATCTAATAAGAATTCTGACAGACCAACATCCCCAGTGACTTCTCAGTGGGTTCTGTTGAAATAAAGTTTTTGGTACAGATTTTTAAAATAGCAAGTTTTTTGAAATGCTATCCAGTTTGTCAGAACTAGATGAGTACCATTTATTAATGGTGGAGAACTGGATTGCTTATGTTAATTTTCTTGCTTCCTCGTTGAGGTGGCAGAATTTTTTTAAAAGTTTCTTATAATACAAATAGTTCTGTCTAAACCACCAAGAAGTTCTGTGAATCTAAGCAAATGACACAAACTACTGCCACATTTTCTCCTCAAAATTTGAAATCACAACATATTGTTCAGGTTTTACATTTATGGCTGAACATTTTTGGCTGAGTTGTGATCAGAGAATACTGTTAAATCAATAGACTGATAGTAAGCAGAGGAGAAAAAAATCAGTATTTTTCCTTCATATGGCTTGAAGCTTATATAGTTAAGCCTGGAGGAAGTTATTGTAACATATGGGGCGGGGGGGGGGGGGGGAAGGGATAGTGGGAGGGGGAAGAAACAATGACTTGATGTGGAGAAGAAAAAAAAAGTATGTGTTTCCTAGCCCAGCTAGTAGATGATACGAGAAAACCAAAAATGCATACAATCTCTTTACAGCATTCCCTTACCACTTATAGACAAAAATGTTTATTAAATTGAAACAGATAAGGACACAGAGCTTTTAGGAATATTACAAAGGAAGAAGACATCAGTTATGTCCTCAAGAGCTAAAAAGCTGATTCAATCAGTTCACTTTGCCTTCACTGGCAACTTTTGTAGAACTGGATACTATATTTTGGTACAGATAATAACAAATGAGGCTGCATCCTGATGAGGGAAATCTCTATCTTGAGAAAAGTGAAGAGAATTATTTAAAGAAATTAAATAAAATAATTGAGAATTTTTAGTGAAAGGAGGTAAAAATTCAGCAGCATGGAATAACATTTTTTAAATATTTTATTTCCTGATATGGAAGAGGGAGGAGTGGTGTTATTTAGAGAAAACCTCATAGGATAGCTTGACTAATGCACAGAATATGAAAAAGTTGGTGATCTGATATAAGGCTGGAAATATAATTGTGAGTCAGATTGCAGAGAGCCTTCATTTGATAGGATGGGGATTTAAAGTTGACCAGATGACCTGTGAGATTTCTTCTGTCTCTCCTGTTGTGTGATTTTGTGCATGCTAATTAATTCCATCATGTTTTAAAGTTTGAATTAAGATTTGAAAGAAATACTTTTTGCAAACTAACCAACAATACTTCTTTCAATCTCCTCTCATGTTGACACAAGGACTTTTGAGTATGACTAGAGTTGTGGGGTTTTTAACAAAAGAGGCTTTGGAGTGGTTGGAAGTGTGGTCCAAACATTTAAGATCCAATGTTTCTTTCACTCTTTCTTTCATTATTGATCCAAAATTGCACTGGCTATAAAGAATCAGATATGCTATCAGAAATTCTATGAGATACTAGATCAATTAATTACCTGAAATTATTTTGTATCTACTTTTCATACTCCTGTGTATGTTCAAATTGCCTTTCTCAATGGAATGTAAATTTCATATAAGTAAGATTTAATCTGCTTTGTATCACCAGAATCTTATACAATGCTCTCAATGGAATAAGGGCTTAATAAATGCCTTTTTATTCACTTATTAGTATTAGATAGAGAGGTGTCTATTACAATAATGGGAAACAAATGAACAAAGGTAGAAGAGAGCAAAATTTGAGGATTATATGATCACAGATTTAGAGCTGGTTGTTTGGTGAGTTGTTTCAGTCATGTCCAACTCTTCACATCTTCATTTGGGGTGTTCTTCCAAAAGATACTGCATTTCTATTTCTTTCTCTGCCTCATTTTACAGATAAGGAATCAGAGGCAAACTTAAGTGACTTGCCCAGGGTCACACCGCTACTGTGTCTGAGGTTGAATTTGAGTCAAGTCTTCCTTACTCCAACCTGGCATTCAATCAACAACACCACCTAGCTACCCTTAGAATTTACTAACCATCAAATATATTTCCTTCATTTTATAGGTGAGGAAACTGAAACTCAATAATTAATTAACATTTATTAAGTGCTTATTATATATACCAGATATTGTATAAAATACTGGAGCTGGGGGCAGAGACAAGATGGCAGCAGGAATTCCCAGAAACTCGTTCCCCAAAATATTCCAAAATCTCTCAAATTATGACTCTAGCCAAAATTTAGAGGGGCAGAACCCTCAGTCACAGAATGACTGAGTGATACAATTTTCCAGTCCAAGACAACTTAGAAGTTCCACTGGAAAGGTCATTTTCACCTGGACCAGGGTTTGGTAAAAGCAGCTGTGAGTGAAGCGCAGCTGGGCAGAGTACCTAGGACCCTGGGGGTGCCTGGATCCATGGCAGAGAGGGCAGGTTCCAGATCTCCTGGCCCCGTGGATCACCAGGAAAAGAAGGGGTGGTGAGACAACTCTGCTGCAACAGAGTGAGTGCGGACTGAATGCTGGCCTCAGAGTTGGGGAAGCCAGTCTGTAGCTCCAGAGCACAGCCCACAGATGGTAAGGGAGTCAGGGAGACTACAGCAGTCTCTCTCCGCTCTCCCTGGGGTAGGACTCAACTGTTTGCCCACACTCAAATCCAGGTTGCAGTTTGGGCTCAGAGTCTCTCATAAGACTTTGGAGGAAATAAAGTCTCTTGGGTTGTCCCACAAAACCCAAAGCTTGGAAATGCAGTAAATCAGTCACAGGCTGAGGAAAGAGCAAACAAAAGAAAAAGAAGAATCTGACCATAGAAAATTACCTTGGTACCATGGAAGTCTCAGAAGATGACAAAATCAAAGTTTCTGTATCCAAAACCTCCAAGAGAAATAGAAAATGGGCTCAGGCTGTGGATGAATCCGAAAAAAGACTTTGAAAAGGAATTAAAAGAGGTAGAGGAAAATTTGGGAGGAAAAATGAGAGAGATGCAGATAAATTAAGAAAAACAAATCAGCAGCTTGGAGAAAGAAATCCAAAAAAAAAAAAAATACTGAAGAAAATAATGTTAAAAACCAGTTTAGACCAAATGGGAAAAAACAACACAAAAGGCAAATGAGGAGAAGAATGCCTTAAAAACCCAGAATTGGCCAGCTGAAAAAGGAGATTAAAAAGCTCTCTGAAGAAAATAACTCCTCAAAGTGCAGAATGGAACTAAAGGAAGCTGATGACTTTGCAAGAAATCAGAGGAAAAATAAAACTATTTCAAATAAAAGCAAAAAAAAAGAATAAAATGTAAATTATCTTGGGGGGGAAAAAATTGACCTTGAAAACAGATCCAATAGAGATAATTGAAAAATTATTGGGCTATCTGAAAGTTACAACCAGGGAAAGAGCCTAGACTTCATTTTTCAACAAATTATGCAGCAAAATTGCCATGAGATCCTAGAAGCAGAGGGTAAAGTAGAAATTGAGGGAATTCATGTATCATCTCCTTAAAAGAAAACTTCCAGGAATATTAGAGTCAAATTCCAAAAACTACCAATTCAAAGAGAAAATACTAAAAGCTGCCAGAAACAAACAATTCAATTGCCATGGTCTTGTGTCTACCATAGTCTATAGTCAAGATTGCACAGGATCTGGCAGCATAAACAGTAAGGGCTCGTAGGGCTTGAAATATGATATTCTGGAAGCAAAAGATCATAGTTTACAACCGAGAATCAACTACCCCACAAAACCGAACATCCTCTTTCAGGGGAAAATATGGACTTTTAATGAAACAGGGGACTTTCAAACTTTCCTATGGAAACAACTAAAGCTGAACAGAAAGTTTAATCTCCAAGTATACTGCTGAACCACAGAGAGGGTGGACAAAAAGGACTAATTATGAGGAATTTAATGATGTTGAACTATTTGCATTTCTGAATGGGAAGAAGATACTGATAACTCATGAACTTTCTCATTTATAAGAGCTATTAGAAGGAGCATATATAGACAAGGCACAGGAAGGAGCTGAATATAATGGTATAATATAGTGAAAAGATAAGAGTCAATGGGTCATAAAGGAAAGTACTGGGAAGAAGAGAAAGGAGAGAAAGAAGGGGCTAAGATATTTCACATTAAGGCTCAAGAAGCTTTATCAATAGAGTGGAATGGGGGGAGGCAAGAGGGAAGGAGTGAGCCTTCATTCTCATGAAGATTGGCACAGAAGGGGCAGCTAGGTGGCACAGTGAATAGAGCACTAGCCTTGGAGTCAGGAGTACCTGGGGTCAAATCTGACCTCAGACACTTAATAATTACCTAGCTATGTGACCTTGGGCAAGCCACTTAACCCATTGCCTTGAAAAATCTAAAAAAAAAAAAAAGATTGGCATAGAAAGGGTAGCTAGGTAGAAGTCTGCAATGGTTAGAGCACCGTCCCTGGAGATAGGAGTACCTGAATTCAAATCTGGCCTCAGACACTTCAAAATTACCTAGCTGTGTGGCCTTTGGCAAGTCATTTAATCCCATTGCCTTGCACAAACCTAAAAGAAAAGAATGGCTCAGAGAGGAAATAACATACACACTTAATAGGGTATAAAAATCTATCTTATGCAAGAGAAAAAGAAGAGGAAAGTGATTGGATGAGGGAATGGGGGAGGGAAGGGGGAGTAGGTGATAGAAGAGTGGGAAGATCATGGGAGAGGGTACTCAGATACAACACATTTTTGAAGAGGGACAGGGTGAAAGGAAAGAGAGAGAGAGAGAGAGAGAGAGAGAGAGAGAGAGAGAGAGAGAGAGAGAGAGAGAGAGAGAGAGAGAGAATAGAATAAATGAGAGTGGGAAGGAACAGAGTAGAAGGAAATTTAGCTAGTAATAGCAACTGTGGAAAAAGTATTGAAGCAACTTCTTTGGTGGACTTATGATAAAGAAAGCAACTCATCCCAGAGACAGAGCCATTGGATTCTGAACACAGACTGAAGTACATTTTTTTCTCTCTCACTAAAATAAAGAAACAAATAAATAAATGAATGAATAAAATACTGGAGCTACAAATATGGAAAAAAAGAAAGATGAAATATGAAAAAGCCTACCCTCAGGTTCAGGAGATTAAGTCACTTGCCCAGGGTTACACAGCTAGTAAAAGTCTCAATCCAGATGTGAACTTGGGACTCTCTGACTCAGTCCATTACTGCATCTACTATGCCACCTGGAGAAGACTGAGCAGGAAATTATGTGGTTTGGCTATAACTTAATGTGCACAAAGTAGTACTTTGGAAAGGGTAGACTGAAACTAGTATACAAAGAGCCTTAAAAGCCAGGTATAGGAGTTTGTATTTTTTATTTGGTAGTAGGAAGTCACTGAAATTGTCTGAATAGGGTGGTGGGCAGATTCATTTAATAGCTAGCTGTAAAAGGATAATTTGAAGAGGGAAGACATTGAAAAAACAGCAACAAGTTAGGAAGCCATTTAGGCAGAGAAAAGTAGCTTCTAATTTGATCCTTAACTTAGTGATTTGTCAAGAATGAGAGCTAGGAATATTTAGATCAAAATTTTTGAATTAGACAAATGCCTGATAGAACCCTTCAAGAAAAAATTATCACTTAATAATAATCCATGGTGTCTAAATGAATCATTCAAATATTCAGCACTGACTTAGGAGAGGATGGTTTTACTATATATTGACTTAATTCTCATTAAAACCAAATAGAAATACAAAAAGATTATACTTTTATAGATGACTTTTTATTTTTAATGTCATTTCATTTTTTTCAATTACATTCAAAGATATTTCTCAACAATCGTTTTTTGTAAGTTTTAGAGTTTCACATTTTTCAACCACCCTTCCTTCCCTTCTCCTTCCCCATGGTGACAATTAATTTGATTCAGCCTATATATGTACAATCATGTCTGACATTTTTCAATATTAGTCAAGATGAGATATTTTAATGCATTTATCTTAGGGATATTTGAGAAGTTAAAAGACAGATCCTGGTTCCATTTTGACTAAAGTGAGGGGCATGACTTTGTACAAGTCACTTCTACTCTAAGGACTTCCATTTCATCATCTCATTGAACTAAATGATCCCTAAAGATCTTGCTGGCTCTTCTATTCCATAAAATTATTTTCTTTATGAATCAAACAGGGAATGAGATAGATGGCATTATTCAGTCAAACTGACCCCATACCACTTAAATTGATAAGATGCCTAATCAATCAATCTGTTTTGGACTAACTGTGAAATGTCTTTGGAATTAGAATTGTGTTGTAAAAAATTATGTTTGGATTGGTTGCAGAAAATTAAGTATTTATAAATTATCAAGCTAGTTTGTAAACAAACACAATGATGAATTTGGAGCAAACATGGCATCTGAGTAAGACTTCAAAATAGAAACTGCTTGGGGTGGGAGGGGGCCTTGGCTTTAGATTTAGCATAGGTCTCCTGCTTTTCTCTTCCTTTGGTCATAGGAGGATTTTGAGAGTTTCAGAAAGTCTGGGTGCTATGAGATTTTTCTCATCTTTCCAGCAGTATTCAAACAGCAGCAGCTCAAGATTAACTAATGACTATGTCAGCATTGGGAGACAAGGAAAGACTAGATGTAGATGCACAGTTACACAAGTAGTGCAGCAAAGAAAATAAATCTTTACTAAAGGAAATTTCTTGATGATTCAACAAATGGAAGCAAAGGACTTAGAACCATTAGATGTTATCATTTTTCCTTTGCAATATGTGCTCTCTTAATTTGAGTTTACCTTTCCCTGGTCTTCTTGTATGATTGTAATATGAACTTTTTTTCAGGTTTTTTGCTAGGCATTGGGGTTAAGTGGCTTGCCCAAGGCCACACAGCTAGGTAATTATTAAATGTCTGAGGCCGGATTTGAACTCAGGTACTCCTGACTCCAGGGCTGGTGCTCTATCCACTGCACCACTAGCTGCCCCTAATATAAACTTTTTTGAAGATTGTATTTATAAAATTGTTCTTGCTATATACAACCACCTTAGTAAATACTTAAGATAAAGTAAAAAAAAGTAACTCTCAACTGAAATTTATGGATAGAAACACACAGGTTGAGGATTAGGTTGTTGGCATACTCAAATCCTCAGGGGATGCTCAGAACCCTAAAGGGGAGATTAAATCTTTCTCTATGACATAGGATTAATATCTAAAACTGGTAATTGTGATAATTATCCTAAAAATATGTTACATATTAAAAATGGGTGTTGTAATTTTAAAAAATATCTTTGGGCACTTTATCATAAAGATAATGATATTTATATACTGACAAAGTAATTATCCTTTTGATCAGGACCATGAAGGGTTTTGATAACTATCTATTAGAGAGCCTCCAAGAAGAGAGATTGATACTTCGTTATTTTAACCTTTAGCCTTTCATAAATGGACCTGAAGTGCTTATCAGAGCTTTTTCCATTTCTCTTTGGATATATTGTTCTAAAATAGCATAGAAAATGTAGCAGTTGAATTTGTCTCATAAGATCCTATCCATGCAAATGTCTTTGCTTAATCATGCATTAAATCTTCTTTAGCTAATCACCCAGCATGAAATCCTGTTGGAAATATGAGTGCCTGGGAAACCTGTCCAAAGGACTAGACTATCTATCTGTCTGCCTGCCAATGTGCCTAACTATATAAAGATACAGAAGTATGCAACTCTATGTATACATACATATATATATATATATATATATATATATATATATATATATATATATATAATACTTTTAAGGCTTGCAAAGCCCTTTATATCAATTATTTCATTTCATCATCATGAAACAGAATACTGACTTAGGAAATAGTTGTTCATTTGCTATTTTTATCATCCTTTAGCAAATAAAAGATACTGACTTTTTTAAGTCAAAGGTTTATTTATTTGGCATTTTTATTATCTCAAGAATATTAAAACTATCAGCCATCAGAAGAAATGGGTAAACATAAACATAATTTATCACTTTTTCAGCATGAATCAATACTTATACTATAGAAATGACTTCTAATAAAGATGGCAGGGCATATGTAGAGTGAAGAAAGTAACTGGTTTTACAGAAATTCCAAATTGATCACAGTTTATTTTACTGATCTAATTGATGGATAGATGTATCTGCATTTATCCACATAATTGTTCTTTTTTATTCACTGTACCTAAAATAATATCCAACACACAGAAGGTATTTAATAAAACTTTGCAAATTGGATCCAGAGATAAATGATTAAGAATCACACTGCTAAGATGCTTAACAAAGAAACATTTAAAAATCATATGGACTTCCTATTTTGAAACATAAACACTTGCCTTGGTTTTTAAGATTCTCTAATAAAGTTTCATACAACTCCAGTTAACACCAAAAAGAAATATGTTATGAACATAACTGCCTTAAAGGAAAGACAATTCAGACACCAGAACTACTTGTATCCAAGCTCAACACATTACTTGTTTCTTTTATTTCCTCAATAAACAGGGAGAAAATCAATTGAAGGGAAAAAAGTGATACACACCAAAAAGGTATATTGCATTTGAACACATACTTTCTCTGATATAATACAATAAAAAAAAACCCTTAGTGCTTTACCTTACTTTTGTTTTAGATTTCTACAGCATTCTCTTTCACTGAAGGTCTAATCAAACAAAAATAAAATGATATTTTTCTTTGGAATGTGTTTAGTGAATATATTTTTTATCTTCACACACTTTTCCCAATTTCTTTGGGAGATTAACCAATACATATCATCTATCAAATCTCCTCCCTTTCTTTTTTCTGCTCCATTTTTTAATTGATTTGGATTTCTATCATGAATAGAAAGAAGAAGCAGCTAAGAATTGGTTTCAACCTTTTTGTGCATCACTAGTGTAGTTAGATGCAGTTGAAACAGAAGAATATATCTGCTCTCTTTCTTCCATACTCCCTTAGTCCTGAAGAAAGACAGACAGACAGACACAGAGGGAAAAAGAAGGAAATATTTTTTAAAAGAGAAGGAAAAGATTGCACAGATTTGGAAAATAACTACTTCATGCCTACTTCTACAACTTCTTGGCATAATTATTAATATTTTTAAAAAATTATATATGTCATGTACAATTATCCTAGCATAAATCCATACTATTTATAGAAAAGTTTGGAGTCAAGGGTTTTTCCTTTAGAACCACTTTTCTCAGTTTCTTCAGCTACTATTGCCATTAAATAAATTATCCTCAATTTATATTGAAGGCATCCTCACCCCCCCTCCGAAATCAATGTATTAAAAGTAAATGTGTAGGTTTTTTCTCATCAATCTGCAAAGAAGCTAAACTCTGTTCATAGCTAGGGCAATGCTAGGTTGTCCCACCAATCTTCTCTCAATTTACAATCACACTGCTAAGATGCTTCAGCAACTCTCCTGTTCTAACACTAATCAAATATGTCCCATAAATGAACTATGAAGTATTTGAAAGTTATTTCAATGAAAGAAGTCTAAAGAAATTAAGTTAATGCAATTATTTTACAGAACATTTGATGGCTTTTGACACAGAATTTTCTTGTCTGAAAAACGAAGAACCTTTGTCATTAAATTTCAATTTATTGCAATAATCTCCTTTGTAGTTTAGATGTGTCTGGCCATTGAACAGCACCACTATTGAGGGCATCAATTACATCATGAGGATGTCTTCTATCAGTCACAGCACACAAATTGGGCTGTTTCAAGTATCTATTTAATGATATAGAGAAGTCTCTTGCTTGAGACTGTTGAGCAATTGCCTCATCTGTTGACCAACATCGATAATCTGGTTGAAATTGATATTTCCACTGTTCAATATTTTTTCTACTTCTTTTTGTCCCAAAGAGGTTCCTATAAGGTTTTGATTATCAAAGTTGAACTAGGAGGGTCTGTCTATTCTGAATAGTAAGCTTCACAAAAATAAAGATCACAATCCTTAGCCCTCTTTAATCATCAGTTGATTTCCTGCTATTATCACCAACCTTTTTGGAGATAAACCCAAGGGTTCAATTTTAGAGAAAAGAGCAGATGTGGAAGCAACTTACCAACAATGCACCTTAAAAGCACTCATTTAATTTCATTATAGTCAAATATAGGCAGTAAACTACAGAAAATGAAGGCTTGCCCTGGAAGTTGTAGAGTAGTTGCTATCAGATATACCCAAATTCAAAATGACCAAAAAAGTCATGCCTTCACCACCCTGAATTGGGAGCCAAAAGCTTTGTATTATTTTTAACATGTATTTGATCCATCTTGTTGTAAACACTGATTACCAAAAACACTCAAATAACACACTACAAAGTTTTCTTGTCAAAAAGCTTTTAAACAAAAGTCACATAATATAATTGTGGCTGGATGAGATAAATCGGCCCTATTGCTGTTTAATACAACCAAATGTGCCAAGTCATTCCATTATCAAAGGCTGACTTTTGCTATTAGTATTAGTTTTATTTTTTAAAGTCATTCATAAGTAATCTTAGCACTTCTCATCACAAGAAGGAATCTGAAATCTCTAACACTGAAAGATATTTAAGGAAATAATAGGATACTTTTTAACTTTTAGATCTCTTGAAGGCATCCTTGTGCCTGATGATTATGATTTATATGACTGTTAGGCTACCCTATTTCACAGCCATAGTATGTATCTGAGGCAAAATTCAAACTCAGGTCTTTCAGTTTCCAAATCCAGTTAGCCATTTTAATACTTAGCTTCATGGGATGGCTAGGTAAGGAATCTTCTTGCATATAATCCTTGGGGTCAAAGGAACTATTTGAATATAGTCAACTTCAGAAACAAGAGTTATTTGTTTAGAAGTATGGCGTACCATTTCTATGATTCTGAAAGAGATAATTCCCTGGGAATGTAGTATTCATCTACCATAAATGAGAAAAATGGCAATTATAGAGAGAGCAATATAGTATTATAGTAAGAGCAATAGAAAATGAAGAACGAAACCTGAACCAGAAGCAATGATCAGTTCAATGCGCTGTTGTACATGGGAGTTACAAAAAAAAGTGACAATGCTAAAGGAATACAAGAAATCAGGGAAGAAAGCATTATTAGTACAACCCCTAACATTCTCCCACTCCCCACCTCTGAAATTCTACACGGGGAAATCTGATAAGGAGATACTCCTGATCTTTGAGGTTCCTCCTGCACATTAGGATGTTTATTATTTTCTATCCTTTCTGATATTATTCTATACTTAGTTAATACAATTTTTCCCAGAATTCATGGTGACTTCTGACACATAAAAAATTTTCCAGTGCAAAAAATGAAGAATATTTGTCATCAAATGTTAATGTATTGCAAAATTCTCCATTGTAGCTTATGTGTGCCTTGGCATTGCATACATCACTACTGATGTCATCAATTACATCACTTATTAAACCTTATCAACCAATGTTGGTCTGTGGACATAATGGAGATGGGATGCATTATTAACAATCTTCTTAAAATGAAAAATAATTTGTGCCCTCAATAAGCTTACATCTCAAAACTATATCAGTAACAGTCTGTGATTTCATTGATGTGGATGTGCTCTCTTCTTTTGATTGAAGATTACAATCCTTCTATGCGTTTGTAAATGGACTTTTGTGCTACAGTGGCTAAACACACAAACACAGTCTACTCTCAGAGACTTTCCAAGAAAATTGGAAGACATAGTTCATACTATACTGGTATGACTTTGTAAAACTTAGTGTCATCTGACTAATGTACTATGGTGCCAAGGGGAAGGGCTTTGGTGGAGGAATTAATCAATAAAAAGGTTGTTCACATAATTCCTAGCTCCTTTCATCCTCACAAATTAAGAAAACTCTTATTATACATATATATATATATATATATATATATATATATATATATATTACACATATCAGGACATACTATACGCGCTAATATGTCTTCAGTTGCTATGCAAACTACTGTTATCATTTTGCTTCCTTAACAGATTTCTGTAGGGTAGGCAACTTAAAATTTATTGTGAAAAAGAGAAGTGCTTTCAATTCATTTACATAGGTTCATAACAGTTAAAAACATGAAATGCATTCCAAAGATATTATTTTAGCCCTAAAGAATCATCTGCCCCTTCAATCTTCTGTCAATCACATGAAAGATGAGTCTGTTCTAGGAGTAATGATGAATTTCTGATGATCTATCTATATTCAGTGTCCTGGTTTTCCTTATAACCAATAATATGTGATTGCAAGATTGCATGGTCAGGGCCACAGTTACTGTCTCTCTCCCCCTGCAACACAACAAAGATATCTGTATTATATAGGAATCAAACTTGTGCTTTTGAACTCATTAACCCCAGAGCTTAACTAACTGAATTGAAATCTGAACTCATGAAGAGCCATCAATATTAGTGAACAAAGGACCCCTGCTTGAAATGGGGATATCTAAATGAAAATCAATAGCACAATGCAATCCTTTAATGTAGGCCTTCTCCATGGATAATGGGGAGGGGCACCAGCTGCATTAACTAATTGAGAAAGTAACATGCACAGAAATTATGATGTGATTTTGCAGAGAACAATGATTTCACTTTTGCTAGATAATTGGATAAGTTTCCACTTCAGAAATACCTGGCTTCAACAGAATCCGTTGATGCAGAAATAGTCCCACAGCATTACGATAAGGGATACATTTCCTCCCTAGTGATCAGTAGCAGTTAACCAATGTCACTCCTTCCCTCTAGATTCATTACAGCAGGAAACAGCCTCGAATGAAGCCAAAACAGCCTTGACCACAGTCAAATTATCTTGGCGAAGCCTGACCAGTGGAGGGAACCAATTTTTTTTTTCCTGCTAAGATGGTTCCAACAAATCTTGTATTGATTGCTGTTGGAACTTTCATTTAGGTATTCTTCTTTCCCAAAGGCTTGCACTCCTTCAGGAGTGAAATAATGACTCTCTGCTCTAGTAACCTTTCTATACAGGTCTTTTCAAATACTTATGTGTCTTTTTGAAGATTTACAAAAAGGGAAAATGCCTTAATATTTCATTTTTCCAATGTACATAATATGAAAAGAAGTAAATGTAGAATGGCTACTCTATTTATGTTTCCTTGGAGATTAGGGCCAAGCGATAGAATTGAGGTGACAATAGACATGAAAAATGGGCAGGGGAAAGAAAATTTATTAAGCACCTTCTACATGCTAGACCCTATGCTAAGGCTGCTGATTTTCACAACTCAGTAAGGCACAGTCAATTCTCATTTTTCACAGGGGATAGCATTCCTAGAAAAGGCAAAAGGCAAAAACAAAGATAATATATTGAATCTATTGAGAACAGGGAATTAGGTTCCTAAAAATTTTTAATTTTGCTAGTGAATTCTGAAAGTATGCTTTCCTGCATACAATTCTCTACAACAAAACATTAATCCTGATGGCATGCACTTTTCCTAGCACAATAAACATGAAAAAACTCATAAAATGTAGCAGGCAAATAAAATTGGTAACATGCAAAACATTTGTTTGGTTGGAAATTTCCTAGAATTCTGATCTTTTGTGGTAACATGTCAATAAAAAAGCACTGCTTCCAGATAATATTCACTTTTATAACATTGAAATCTATAATCCACAAGTAATGTAAAACAAATACAATTCTTAAAATAAAAAAATAATCTTAATCTTACCTTCTGGTGTGTCAGATGTTGGTGTGAGGGTATTGTACTATATACTATATTGTTCTATCTTGGTTGCCTCTGAAAACCAAGGGAAAAGCTGCTGAGTCTTTCATCAATCAGAAGACTACAAGACTGGCAAAGTCTTAACCTCACTTTAGAATCCAAAGCACTTGCACTATATTTCAGGGGCATAATTGCAAAATTGAATTTTTAAAGACAAATGATGAAAATATGCAATGAATGCACAAGGAGCAATTTACAATGTTAAGGTGAACAAGAACAAGTTATCACCTAATTAAATGATTTGCTCACTATCATGGACCTTGAAATAAAGTAAGACAAGATTTGGACTCAGGACTTCCTGACTCCAAGTTCAGTATTCTCTCTATAACTTTACCTAGGTGCCTCATAAAGAAGTTATACAACCCCAAATTAGAGATCATTAATGTTCATATCTTTTGTCAGGAAACTAAGTATTTGAATACAAAGAGAATGATTCAATTTCAAGTAACAAGATGAATGATAACCATATAGATAAAATTGAGGGAATAGTCTTCATATGTGTGGAATGAGTGGAATATAAATATCTTGGTAGAATGGAGGTTCCTTTGAGTTTGGGAGTTTCACTTTTTTGATTGGCATATTGTCTTTAATAAGGAGAGATAAGTAATTTCAACATTAAAGGGAGTTATCAAGAGTTTCTTCCAGAAATAATGATCAATATATGTTTTGCAATCTTAGAAAGTTGCCTCAAATGTCTGAATGACTTGTCCAGAGTCACATAACCATTGGTGACTATCCACTCTGCCTTTATCTTTTGCCTTGTTACCTTAGAAATTCATAGTAGATTTTTTTTTAATTTAACTAAAGGAGTTAATCCTTGACTAGTATTTAGCTGGAATGTACTAAAGCAACCTCTCTGATTGACTATCTTGGAATAGCTCTAAAAGTTTTTTTTTTTTATTTTTTGAGTTGTGAGAGAAGTTTTCATAACAGATTACAAGGGTGGCATCCTTTTAATAATTAGGAAACCTGTAGAGGATAGTGCCTACAAGGGATAGGATAGTTGAAAAGCACTAGGGATGTAAAAATGAAAAATGATATGAGGGACCTTGGGGGATGGAAGAAAAGAGTTGAGATGTACACAAATAATCAAAAGGTTGAAAATAATTAAGTGCATAAGAGAGACCGGAGTGATTTAAGAGACTTAAAGAAATAATTATTTTTAATGGAGTACTGGGGGGAGAAGAAGAGGGGACAAGACCTCAGAGGAGGCTTCCTCAAGGAAATAACATCTGTTTAACCTTGCAGAGAAGGTTTTACAGGGAACTTTTTTTTTTGGGGGGGGGAGATATAAAGATAAAAACATGGAAATAGAAGGAAGCAGTAATTTAGAAATATGAATAAGCATGATTTGACTGAAATTAATAGGAAATGAAATTGAAAAAAGGTAGGTTGGAGTCAGTTTCTATATGGTCTAAGGTAGAAGATTAATAAGATTACCTGCTAGATCTGAATAGAACCCTTTCCCTTATCACTGATTTTCTGCCTTTCTCCAGCCCAGATCTAAAGACATATCTCATTCCAGCTCCAAATTCTCCCCACCACCAGTTACTTAAATGCTGACTAATCTTAGTTCTTATAGTTCTTTCTTAGAAAGCATGAAAGTAAAAGACAGTCAGATGTTTGATGGAAAAAAGTAGCATCTCTTTTGTGTGATTGGTTTCTATTGTCAAAAACAGGAAGGCTACAATGATTTAGAACTATTAACTGTGGTCAAAATCTTTTTGAGGCTTCCTGTAGAAATAAAGAATGGGAGATCATTCTGAGATGATCTCCATTACCTAATTGTAGTGGGTCAAAATCTTAGAGAAATAAAACTTTATGTCTAATTTAAAAAAAACTGATTGAGAGGATTTGTAACCAAAAAAACCCCACTAATTGCTCCATCTCAAAACGAAATTATTCCATGTCAGCTAATGGTATACTGTTCAATCTTTTCATCATGTGTAAAGAAATCCATGTCTTCAATATTTCTTGTTTTTTCACATACTCCATGATAATAATTAGAGCATTCATAACCATACATTAATTCAATTCAATAAATGATTATTAAATATCTACAATATATCTGTCCCAGTCTTTAAACAATAAAGCTATAAAGATGAAGTTAAAATGACTGTCATCCAGGAGCTTGCGATATACTAAGGATTATACCAATTACATAAAATCATGAGCTCTCTGAATTAGAAGCAATATTAATAGATGTAAATGGAATATGAGGAAATGAAAATGAGCCAACTATATATATATATATATATATATATATATATATATATATATATATATATATATATGGATATGGATATATAGATATACCTATTTGTAGTTTCCTTCATGCAAAATATTAATCTCAAAGGCCTGTTGTTTTGTTATATTCTATATTTATATTCCTTTCAGAAAAAATGCCACATGTAAAATGATTACAATTTTCTCTAGTAAGTGTACATTTTTCTATTGCTGTTTGTGAACTTTGTGTTTCTAAATGTGTGTTTTATATAGCTTTTGCCTTGGATCTCCCTTGTTTCAATCCTCTAAACCTGTCAAGAATAACTCCACCTGTTTTATTGTTCTCATAAATTCATAAGAAACTGGTAGCTAAATCCAATTTGTGTCATTCTGTCTTTCTTTGTAGCCTATTCTAAATCTCTCAGCATGTTTCACAAAAGTAGAATCCTATTAACACCAAATAACCACCTCTGTATTTTATTCTATAGTTATTACAGTCCTTCCAATGTCACAACTCTTAAAGAATCCGGTCTCTCCATGAATCTATTATGATGAGAATCTTCAGACTCATTATCCTGTGAGGGAGGAAAAAAATTTGCCATTTGTATCAAATATTATTTAAGTTTTTTTTCTTAATAAGCCTCTGTCTTTCACAATCTAAGTTGAAATATTTTGACAAAGAACTTTCAAATAAAGTATAAAGTCTAATAAGGCTCAACATTTATTAAAAGAAACATTTTAATACTTTTCAACCACTCCATTCTTCATTTTTATGCGAATTACATAAGAACAAATGCAACTCAAGCAAGCTTTAGCTTTGAAAATAAAATGATGGCTTAATTTACCTAAAAGAAAGTCAAAAGGCAAATTTTTGAAGAACAGAATAGAATAGCATGGTCTGACTGTTAGAGTTACAATTTTAAAAGAATAACAAATGTTCACTTTTAAAATGGTCTACAAATTGAGTACAGATTATGTTTTATCTGAATTGTTCACTATAGTATTCTGGATACAGAATTTGGATAAATTTCCATCCCTTGGCATACCACTTGGCACATAGTATTATTGATTGATTGGTAAATGAAATGTGAGTGTGTGTTTGAAAGAGAGACAGAGACAGAGAATGAGGCAAAGATGGAGAGACACACAGAGAGAATTATTCATCAAACATATGTGATTATAAAATCATTCAGAATAATATTCTAAATGTGAATAGGACTCTAATCCATCAAGCAGCTAAGTGGTTCGGTAGATAGACCACTAGGTCTAGAGTCAAGAACTGAGTTACTAGTTGTTGTGACCCTGTGCAAGTCACTTATTTTCTGTTTCCTTTAATACATCAAAGAAGGAAATGACAATCCACTCCACAGAACCTTTGGCAAAAAATCCTTATGAATAGCATTATCATGCCGTGGTTCATGGGGTCACAAAGATTCGAATATTTGTACTGGAATAGAATCCTCTTCAACAAAACTATCTGTTCTACTTCCAGGCTAATATCCCTTCAAGTCATCATCATAGGGTAGACAATCCAGTCTGACTGATTCAGAGAGAGAGAGAGAGAGAGAGAGAGAGAGAGAGAGAGAGAGAGAGAGAGAGAGAGAGAGAAAAGAGAGAAAGAAGAAGAAGAAGAAGAAGAAGGAGGAGGAGGAGGAGGAGGAGGAGGAGGAGGAGAGAGGAGAGACAGACAGAGACAGTTGCTAAGTGCATCACAACATATGCATGAACTCTACCACCACCAGGTGTAGACAACCAGGACTCATTTAGCTTACCCAGAACACATATTCTCTTTAGTTATTAATATCTTCTATGTTGTTTTATGTGCTTATGCTCAATATTTTTACCTAAATCTTCTTCCTTCTTCTGGCTTTGGTCATTTTAGTCTTTTTTTATTTCCTTCTATTATTCTATCACTTACTTTCTGACTTCTTCCCCTTGGATGGTGATTCCCCTAAGTATGAGACCTTAACTCTTCTCATGCTAGAGAATTCCCTTTTTTATCAGTCTTAGTTTCTTCCTCAAGTGACTTCTTGAGGGATAGAAATGGCACTTGACGCCTGTCCTCTTTTTTACAAACCTAGAAGATATTCACAATATTCTGGATTCCTTCTCTAGTTTCCTCTTTTCCTTAATTCTCTGACTGGGCATAATTTCACTACTGCTCCAGAATCAAGATTTTGTTTTCCTATACGTTCACCTCCTTCTCTGTTGGTGAGTCTGGTGGGAAGTGGGGAAAAGTGCAATGAAAGGAGGGGATTTAAGGGAGGAAGAGGGTGGAGAGTGCTGAGGGACAGTTTCAAAGGGAGAGTGGGTAGTTGAGCTCTGTTGTTTGTTGCCTTAGAATGGTAGAGTGAAGGCTGGGAGCAGAAGGTGGAGTAGCACCAAAGGAATAGATGGATTCCAGATGACAAGCAACCCTGATAGTTGGAGACTCATGGGGAGGTCATGCTGAATGAATATGTTAGGAATTAACCTTTATTATTATTAATTGAATAGATGATAAATTCCTCAGAGTTAGGTTCCTTCTTGCAGATAATCTTATTTTGGAGAATTCTGAATGGCTATGAGAATTGTAGAAAATATTTGCCATTCCATGTTAGTGGTCACAAGACCCACAAGTATCACTGTCTTAATACAGCTCAAACAACAATTACACATTATTTGATATTGTCTAAGGGATATAAATATGCATATGTTCATATGTAGGTGATATATGTGTGCATATTTATGTTATATTTATGCAGTTCTATAATGGCTACTATTCTTAGAACTTTATTTCATTTCCTGTTAAAAACAGTGCTTTCAATATCACAGGGTCCCTAGATACTCTGCTAAGGGGCTATTTTAATGCTGAGGAGACTGTCACTTGCTCATTTGCCAATACAATTATGGTTCTCTTTGCATGAGTGAAGAATTTCTCATTCAGGTGCTAAAATAAATGAGCTTTGCTTAGTTTTAAATCCTTATTATGTCCACCACCTAAGATAGAATCTTGCAGCAGATATATGGAATAAAAGTCAGTTTGCTTGATGGTTTTCCAATTACAGATGGTGACTGTACAAGCAGGTTGTAAAATTCACTTGGTTCAGGTCAATGTGGTTGTCGTATAGGAAATCAGAAGTGCTGGTCTATTGCTCACCCCAGTCACCAGTGAAGTGGGCAATTCTCAAATGTTTCAGTTTTAAATTGCCTATATCATATGATTTAAAAGACTTAATGCTTCCTTAGCCCATTTCTAATACCAGCTCTTGTCCTGAATTTTCTCTTATCACATAAGTACCTTTCTGCAACATTAGCTATTATTGATAGCTTTGGATTTGCAAGTCTAGTCCTTGAGAAGCTACCATAGCCTGTGGTCCTTGCCCATGTCTATGATCATCCAATCAGGATGATTCTCTCATGAGAATATCCACAAAGACACCATCTTACCATCAGTTGAAGTAGAACCTTTTGGAGAGGCAGGATTGTATGATGGAATTAGTATTGGCTCTAGAAACATTAGTCTGTATCTGACATTTATGACCATCCACAGCTTGACTTTAATCTATCCTTGCAATCTCTTTTCATATTTTTTTCCTTCCATATCAGATGGATTACTAGCTATTTGAAGGCATATTTCAGGTGGCACAATGGATAGGGCACTCAAACAAGATGAACTGAGTTGAAATGTGAATTTAGACACTTGATACTTACTAGCAGTGTGACTTTGGACAAGTCATTTAATCCTATTACCTCACAAAAACAAACAAAAAAAGATATATTTCACATTTCACTCACTTGCCTACATACATTTATGCAAATAGTCTGCCATAATTGAGCTATATTCCTTTCTCATTTCTACTTTTATAAAAAGTCTCTTATTTTAATGTCCAGAAATAATCTTCTACCTCAAATCTTACCTGATTCCCCTCTTCCCAAACAGAAAGTAATCTCTTTCTTCTTTATTTCTTAACCCTTATCACTTCAAAGTTTATTCCAAACTAATTATACTTTTTTTAAGTGTAAAACTTTTTCCTCCCATTAGACTATAAACTCCTTGAAGTCAGAGACTGCTTTTTTTGTCCTTAAATTCCTAGAATCTAGTCCAGAATTTTGTATGTGAGCAACTTAATAAACCTTTCTTGAATTGAATAAAACTCTTTTCTTAGGTACTACCTAACTATTCATCTGGTGTTAAGTTGATGAAGATGATGATATGAGACAATGAGAAGGAGGAGGCAGATGTCACTAGAGGAATCATATTTATGTAACTTAAAATCAAATAGTAGACTTCTGAGAATAGTTTTCTCTATGTATCATAAAAACAGAATCAGTTATGAGCAGTTAATTGACACTAGACTTGTTGTTAGAAAGATCTGGATTTAAACTAAACCACAAACAATTATTATCTGTGTGAACTTGGGCAAATCATTTAATTTATCTGTACATTGGTTTCCTTTTCTGTAAAAGAGAGGTTTTGAACTTAATGACATAGACCTTTTACAACTGAAAAATTATATTATTATGGTCTAACATATTATAAAATCATCTGAGTTTTTTTCAAATAAGGATATATTTTAATTAGTATTTATTATTTAATAAGGATTAATAAGAAAATAAAAATAAGTACTATCACTAGTTTTGGCACATTGTTTAAATTTATAAGATTCTACGTTCCAAATTTTTCACCCTCCCTTACTCCCATCCCCCTTCTCCATCCCCAAAACAGCAAGCAAACTTATATAAATTATACTTATGAAATCATGTTAAACACATTTCCACATTATTCATGTTGTGAAGGAAGAGACAGGACAAATGAGAAAACAAAAAACAAAAACAAAAAAGTGAATATAATATGCTTCTTTCTGCATTCAGACTCCATAGTTCTTTCTCTGGATGTGGATGGCATTTTTCCTCATGAGACTTTTGGAACTGCTTTGGATCATTGTATTACTTAGAAGAAATAAAACTGTTGTACATAATGTTGCTATTGTATATAATGTTGTGTAAAATGGTTCTGCTCACTTCACTGAGACTCAATTCATGTATGTCTTTCCAGGCTTTTCTGAAATCTGCCCGTAAATAATTTCTTTTATAACAATAGAATTTCATTATATACATTTACCACAACTTGCTCAGTCATTCCCAATTGATGAACATTCTCTCAATTTCCAATTCTTGCCATCACGAAAAGAGCTGCTCTAAATATTTTTGTACATAAGAGTTCTTCTCATTGCTTAAATTTAATAAAATCCAAAATCTCAGTACCACTTGGTTCATACTTAAAGCATCAACTATTGGTATATATCAAACTATATATTCAATGAAGTTATAATAATATATTTATGAATGAATAAATTAATAAAAATATTTATTAAGTGTTTACTATGGTCATACCAATAAAATTATCAAAACATATTTACAGAATGAGGAAAGATAATAACAACATCCATTTGGAAGAATAAAAGGTCAAAAATGTCAAGGAAATCAATGAAAAAATGTAAAGGAAGATAGCTTAGCAGGACTAGATCTCAAACTATATTACAAAACAAAAATTTTAAAAATCTGACAGACTTAGAAATGGATTGGTAGATTACTGGAATAGATTAAGTATGCAATACAAAGCAGTACACAATGATAGCACTGTGATGTTTTATAGGTCTTGGGACAGAAATCACTATTTAACCAGAATTGCTAGGACAGTTAGAAATGTTTTTGGCAGAAACTAAGGAAGACTAACATCTCAAATCATATACTGGGATAACATTTAAATGAGTACATGATTTAGACATAAAAGATGATATCATAAGTAATTTAGAAAAAGCATGGAATATTTTACCTGTCAGATTTATAGACAACAGAAGTATTGATGACTAAACAAGAGACAGAGAGATCATTACTGGATGTAAAATTAATAATTTTGGTTATATCAAATTAAAAGATTCTTGCACAAAATCAAATGGAGCCAAAATTAGAAGTAAAGCAAGAAAGTGTGTGTGTGTGGGGGGGGGATGTAGCAAGTTTCATTTCACAAATATAAAGAGAATTCATTCATATTTATAAGAATACAAGTCATTCCCAATTGATATATGGCTAAAAGACTGTGAAGAAGTAGTTTTCAGAAGAAAAATCAAAGCTATCTATACCTATATAAAATGTTCTAAATCATTATTGATTAGAGAGAGATAAATTAAAAGTATTCTAAGGTACTATCTCATAACTATTAGATTGTCTAATATGAGAATAAAGGAAAATAATAAATGTTGCAGGGGATTTGGGAAAATTGGGACACCAATGTATTGTTAGTGGAGTTATCAACTATTCTAATCATTTTGTAATAGAATTATTCCCAAAGAACTATCAAACCATGCATATCCTTTGATTCATAAGTAATTCAACCATGTCTTTATCCCAAAGAAGTTTTAAAAATGAAAAAGGAAGTAATTATGCAAAATATTTATAGCAGCTTTTTACGTGATGGCAAAGAATTGGAAATTGAAGGGCTATTCATCAATTGGGAAATAAATTAACAAGTTGTGGTAATGATCACAATGGAACATTGCCATAAGAAATGATAGGATGATTTCAGAAAATCTTGGAAAGATTTAAATGAACTGATGCAAAGTGAAATGAGCAGAGCCAAGAGGACACATAGTAATGCAATTTTGTATGGTAATCAACTGTGATTGACAGTTATTCTAAACAATACAATTTTCAGGGCCTTATGATTAAAAATATTATCCACCTTTAGAAAAAGAAATAGTGGAATCTGAATGCAGATTGATACTTAACATTTGTTTTTTTTGCTTTGTCATTTTTCATGGGGTTTTTGTTTGTGTTTCCATTTGAATCATAGTTAATATGGAAATTTTTTGCATGGGTGCAAATTACTTGCCTTCTCAAGTAGGAAAGAATCTCAAAGAAAATTTGAAACTTAAAGTTTTTTTAAATTATTGTTTAAATTATTTTTGTTCACATGTAATTGAGAAAAATAAAATTTAAATGTAGAAAAAATTAAAGATGATATTATAGAAAACATATTTACTATGGTCAAAGCACAGTGCTAAGCACTGAGGATAAAAATACTGAAACAAGAAATCTCTGTTTCTCAAGAAGTTAGTTTTCTAATGGTAAAGTCAAAACCAAGAACACCAGTCAAGGTGTGACACTTTAGCTCCAAAAGTGTTAAGAGTGATGAATGGAATCATAGGGGAATACCTGGAAAAATTCTATCCAGAAACAATGTTGGAATTGATTTGATCTTGGTTCATATTTCCATAACTAAGTGTAAGGTGTTAGAAGGGTAGAGGAAAGTTAAGAAGAATATAGTGAAAAAAATAGCTCCTCCAAAGAATATCATCTACTGTAACCCATGGTAGAGTTTCTCCAGATTATCCAAGTGATCATTAAGGAGAAGATGAGTAGGAAGGAGAAAGTAAAATCCACATTTAAAATTTACAAAATACTTTTTTTATTTGATCCCCATAATAAGTATGAGAGGAAAAAAAACTTCAATTATCATTATGACCAGTTAACAAATGAAATGAGGAAACTGTAGCTCAGAAAAAATAAATGAATTGCAGAGGGTCATATATCTTATAAGTATCTGAGAGAATTTAAACCTAAATATTCTAGACTCCAAGTCCAAAATTGTATTCATTCTTCTTCTGTCAGAAACAAGAGTGGAAATATAAAAACTTAACTATAATTGTAAAAGAATATCAGTCAATGACTATTATCATCATTGAGTCTGTGCCATAAGCATAAATAAAGCATTATTTCTACCCCTAATAAGCTTATACTTGAAAACCTAAGGCATTGATTTAAATTTTTATCTTTCCTTGAGTCAGACTTTCTTCTCCTCCTCTACAAATTGCAAGCTGAATAAATCAAATTAGTTTTTATCCTGTTTCCCTTCACTAAATACCCCTTCAATCACAACCCTTATATAAATGGCAAACACTTTCCATTATTTAGTTTTGTCTGCACACACTCAGAGGCCACTCATATAGCAACTATCTTCCAGCAAGAGCAGAGATGCCCAGTAAATTGACATCTTTATCACCAATCAACTAGTAAGTTCAAAAGATAGTATCCCACAATGTATTGCTAGTTCTATGACCTAGAGGGAAACAGGCTTGTGAACTTGGACACAAAGCAGGGATAAGAAAAGCACTGAAGGGAAAAATCAGCTTATCGCAGCATATGATCAGTAGAAACAAATTAGATTTTTTTTTCCCTTGCAGTACATTCTTTGCTATGCCACGTATATGCTTTGACTGTCAGATATACATAAGCCAACTCTCCTTTAGGGTAAAGAGAATTTCCTTCAAGTGAGCCCACTTAAAATGGGTGCCAAGTAAATTTCCAGATGACAATAAGGAGGACCACCAAGCCGCCTTTATGGAGTCCTCCCAATGAACCTTGAATAGAACCTAATTAAGGTTCATTGTGAGTGTGTCTGATTCTTTCCTCTAACCCAGAGGCATGCTACTTACATTCATTGTTCTACCCTCAAGCTCTCTATATCCTTTGGGGGAAATAGAAAGAATACACAATTTGCTTCAGCATTTCTTTCTTTAATGGTTATTCATGTTTTATATAATTTCCTATGCTCCTTTCAAAAAATCATTTTAGATTTCTTCCCAGAAATGGATAATAAGAGACCCAAGAAAGGCAGTTTACAAAAGGTTCTAAACTACACAATTAATTTCACTAAGAAAACATTGTTCTTATGGTTGGTCAGATTTGACAGGAAACCTGCAGGTCTTATGTGACTAGTAGAGGACAATATAAGGGTAGGATAAAGAAAACAAAAAAGAAAAGCAGTGTGATCAAGGATAAAATGAGGTGATTCTAAGTGAAATAGTATATCTGGTTAAAATGCAATTTAAATGCTTCTAATCATAATATGTCTCATTACATGGTCAAACCTACAGATGAAAACTATGAAAACTAAGTGTTTGGCATTATGTGCACTGAAATTTGGATTTGACTGATTTTTTAAAACCTTCAATACTGTGTTGGTATAATTTTAATTGCATTATAATTATTGGTACTAAAAAATTACCTCCATTATCTTTATGAAAGTTGTCAAGAAAGTATGTCAAGAATGGAAAAGGATATTAGTATATAAACTTGAACCCAGCAGCCATAAATAGCTTCATTGTGGTTCTCCTATGTTAAGAAATACAACCTATAATCAAGATCTCGCTCAAAAAAAAGATCTTTCTCTGTAAGAAAATGAGGTTGCCTAAAGATAATACACTCTACTTAACTGAGTGACCTTCCACTTCCATTTCCTTGAGGACCTCTCTTTTGGAAGAGGAAAAGACTTAAACTCAGATAATCTAAGTTTACTTATGACATACTTCTCGGGTACATACAAGCTACGTTACTATGGGTAAAAAATAATAATGAAAATTATTATTATTAATTGTTGTTATTATTACTATTATTATCATTATTATAACAGTAGTAGTTAACATTCATAGTGCTTATCAGCTATTCTCTCATCTCTATCAATAGAGGGAGTTTGCACATAGGGAGGAGTAAATGTGAATGAAATCACAGGGCCAGATTCTCCTTCCTTTCAATACTTAGAGAAATTATTATTGATAGCTATTTCCCGTTAGCAGAATCTTTACCCCTTCCAAATATCATTTTAAAAATTAGTTCTTGGGGCAGCTAGGTGGTGCAGTTGATAGAGCACTGGCCCTGGAGTCAGGAGTTCAAATCTGGCCTGGGACACTTAATAATTACCTAGCTGTGTAGCCTTGGGCAAGCCACTTAACCCCATTTGCCTCACAAAAAAACCTAAAAAAAAAATTAGTTCTTATGTATTTTTTAAAATGTCTATTAAATGTATTATATGCTCTTTCTGATTTATTAGATGGATGCCTCAGTATCATCATTATGAATATTAATTATATTACTGCATTGTCATTTCCTGGACTCTTCTAAATCACAGTCTAACTATTACTGTCTTAACTACAATCTTAATTAAACAAGAATAATACTGGATCTTTGAGCATTGTCAAATATTACATAAAAAGAGTGATACATTAGCTTATTGTAACAAAAGGAGCACTGGTTAGAGAAATGTAGGCATCTAGCTTGTATCTCACATTCCATCTCCAATAGACCATGTGACCATGAGTTGATCAAACAATCTCCATATGTTCTTTGCTTGTCTTCTGAATCTTTGGTGCTCAGATAGGTGGAATTTTTCCCTTTATGTGCCCAGAAAGAAACAAATTATCCTTATTACCTCCTGGCCATTTTGCTAGTTTAATCCCCTCTCCCCAATATGTGACTCTGGCCTTGGGACAATAGAACCCTGGGTAGTGATAAGTTATCTTTCATCTTCTCTTATCTAGAAGTAGATCTTCCCATGAGATGAAGCATTTTTGTAACTATGAAGCAGTGCATACATACTCCATACTACTTTACCCCATTGGAATTGAGGGCAAGGGCCATCTCACTTTATTGTATTTATGTCTCTGTTACATAGTTCATGACACTTAGTAAATTTTAATAAATGATTTTTTCATTCATTGCCAGTGATAGCTTCGGGGCACTCAAATTCTTAGACCCATGTACTTCTGAAAGTATTCTATAATAAATTTGCTTCTGGAGATTTTTGCTGATTTGCTTTTGCCCCCTCCCTGTGTTGACATATCATATCTCACATCTTTAATTGCATCTTTAAAAGTCTATATTTCTGGGTGGCTAGGTGGCGCAGTGGATAAAGCACCGGCCCTGGAGTCAGGAGTACCTGGGTTCAAATCCAGTCTCAGACACTTAATAATTACCCAGCTGTGTGGCCTTGGGCAAGCCACTTAACCCCGTTTGCCTTTCAAAAAAAAAAAAAGTCCATATTTCCCTTCTTATTGGTGACTTCTAATTTACTTTGGCCTTAGATTCCAGAATGCTAATCTGTTGTACTATATGGGATCATTTCAGTCACATCTGACTCTCAGTGAACACATTTGGGTTTGTTTGGGGGTTTTTGGCAAAGATACTGAAGTGGTTTGTCATTTCCTACTCCAAATCATTTTAACAATAAGGAAAATAAAGCCGAGTTAAGTGATTTGTCCAGAATGATACAACTAATAAATGTCTGAGATTGTATTTGAACTCTAGGCCTTGAAATTCAAGGAAAAATAGTCCATCTACTGTACCACTTAGCATTCCAGCAAAGGTGGGTTATTAGGCTTTAATGATGGCCTGAAGAACTCGCCTATAAAGAATGATCACTAGTTTTGGTGTAAGTATTCTTTTCCTTTTCAACATCTTTTTATTCTTCCTCTTCTTCCTTCCTTTTCCTCCTCCTCTAAATATAATAGCCAACATTTACATAGAACTTTAAGCCTTACCAAGTACTTTACAGATCCTCACAATAATAACTCTTAGGAACATGAGGTCCTGTTATATTATCCCTGTTTTACAAGACATGGAAAGTACATGGTGGCATAGGTGGGGGGGGAGGAACAAGTATTCATTAACTTATTAAGCAACTTCTTAATTTTTTTTGCAGGACAATGGAGTTAAGTGGCTTGCCCAAGGTCACACAGCTGGGTAATTATTAAGTGTCTGAGGTCACATTTGAACTCAGGTCCTCCTGACTCCAAGGCTGGTGCTCTATCCACTGTTCCACCTAGTTGCTCCATATTAAACAACTTCTATTCTAAATACTGCATTAAGCATTTTACAAATATTATCTCATTTGATCCATACAACAACCCTGAGAACTAGTGCTATTGCTATCTTCATTTTGCATTTGAAAAAAATTGGGGCAGAAAGAGATTAAGTAAACCAATATGACCAGAAAGAATAATGATCAGTGTTGGAGAGGGTGTGGGAAATCTGGTGGAGCTATGAATTGATCCAACCTTTCTGGAGAGCAATTTCGAACTATATTCAAAGGACAATAAAAATGTGTTGGGTCTGTATCCTGAAGATATCGTGAAAAAGGATAAAAACCCAACATTAAAAAAAATACCCATAGCAGTTCTATTTATAGTAGGAAAGAATTGGAAAGTGGGGGGATTCCCATCAACTGGGGAATGGCTGAACAAATTGTGGTATATGCATGTGATGGAACACTATTGCTCCATAAGAAATCCTGAGGATCAGGATTTCAGTAAAGCCTAGAAAGACTTTTGCATGAATTGATACTGAGTGAAATGAGCAGAACCAGAACATTTTATATCCTAACAACAACATGGGGGTGATGGTCAAACATGATGGACTTGTTCATTCTATTAGTATAATGATCTAGGACAATTTTAGGGGATTTGTGATGGAGAAACCATCTGTATCCAGAGAAACAACTGTGGAGTTTAAATGAACAACAAAGTTTATCATCTTCAAGTTTTAAAAGGTTTTTATGTATTATGAATTATGTATTTTTATGTATTATGTATCTATAATGCTTTCTTTGGTTCTTTTGGATCTGATTCTTCTTTCACAACACATTCAATTTTGATCTATGATTATCATGGATGTAATTGTAAAGCTTTTATCAGATTGCCTCTGTTAGGGGAGGGGAAAGGGAGGAAGGGAGAAATGTTGTAAAACTCAAAACCTTGGGGGGAAAAATGATTGCTAGAAACTACCACTTCATGTTTATGTAATTGGAAAACAAATAAAATATTTATATAATAATAAAACAATAAATTTTTTTAAAATAAAAAGGGGTTAAATAATTTTCCTAAATTCACAAAGTTAGGAAGTTTTTTAGGTCATATTTGAACTTAAGTCTTCCTGACTCTAGGCCCAGTGAACTGTTCATTTTACCACCTAGCTATTTATTTGACTATTATTTTGCAGCTAAGTAATGGATACATGAAACTGCCACAAAGTTAAATTCCGAGTAATAAAACTGTTGCCATATAATGAAACATGGCAGATGTAGACATAGATCTTTGGAACTCCATAGTTCCCTAATCCAGAATTCAGGATTCTGTATCTCTGATACTCTAAACACACACACACACACACACACACACACACACACACACACACACACACACACAGAAAGAGACACAGACAGACAGACAGACATCTTTTCTATCCTTTAAGCACAATTCAAATCTTATCTTTTCAATGACATTTTCCCAAACTATACCCTTGGTATATACACCAATTTGACACTTGACATTTACTGTTTTTTTTTGTTTTAGATTATATATGTTTATATGCAGCTTAAGCCATTATACTAACTATGGTCTAAATCCCAAAAGAACAGTTGTGTTTAACTCTTCCACAGTGCCTAGACTGAAGCCTTCAATTTTGTCAAGTACTCAGTAAACATAGTGATGAATTAGCTTGTTGTAAGGAAAGGAGCACTGGTTAGAGAAATTTGGCATCTAGTTTGTATTTCTGATTCTATCTCCAAGAGAACATGTGACCATGAGTCAATCAGTAGACCTCTCTGGATCTTAATTTCTTTTATTAAAAAATTAAAATATTGCCACCTACCATGTCATGGGAAAAAAATAAGCAGTGGGAACAAATTTTGAAATCTATAAAATACAGTCACAGATATATACCATGAGATATTTTTAAAAATAATCCCCCCAAACCAGTTGCTTTCTTTATAAATACATATTTCCTCAAATAATTATCAAGACTATTTAATCACACAGAACTTTGCCCATGTAGTTTTGTTGCTGCTTCATTTTTTATGAATATAATCTTTCACTTCACTTTTGGGAAAAAGTATATGACTTATGGACTGTAAATAGGATATTCCCAGGAGCATGACCTTGGACAAATCTTATCTTTGCTGGCAAAGCAGAATGTTGGTACTTTTCTTTCTTTTTTTTGCTTCTGGTCAGCCCTTTTACAAAGAGTGACAGGCAGAATTCTGAAGTACTCTGGACACTTCTCATCCTTATTTACATATCAATACCTAGACTTCCATTATAAGCCTAGCAAAGGAATGCTATAGTCAGGGCTCTAAGAAAAGTTAGGATTAAAAAAAAATTATCATTCAATTCAATCATTGTGCCAGGTGCTAATCAGAACAGAGACAGAAAATGTACTTGCTGCCTAAAATACTTCCAAATGCATTTAAGGATATTAGCAACTTTTAAAATTGAGAAAAACGGAAGCACCTTGCAGAAAGTTTAATTTTAAAGATAATTTATTTTATTTGTGATGAATGAATGAAAAAAAACATTTGTTAAGTGCTCATTCGTGGCAAACATTCCATTGATTGCTGGGATACACACACAAAAGCCATATAGTTCTTACCCTCAATGAATTTACATTCTAATAAGCAGAGACAACATCCACTGAATTTTTTTGTATCTGAACTTTTTTTCTCACTTATTTTTCTTATATGTTCAAGATGGAAAGTCAACATAAAATGACAATACATCATATAGTTAGATTAAATAAGTACAGGATTTGACAAGTAAGAATAAATGAGGTCTATTTCATACAAGTACCTGAAATAACTTGATTTAGGCTAACAGGTATTTCTTAATGTTTAAAGGCTGCTCCAATGAAAAGATAAAGACAATATGTTACTACTCTACTCATTCTTCATATGAGTGACAAGCGTGGACTGGGATGATAGGAAAAGCAAGCAAGGAATTCGAGTTTGTAGCCCTTTTCCCCTGCCCCATAGTGCCCCAATACCTGTTTGATATTATCAAACCTTCAAAATTATTTGAATTAGAGGGTATGAGGCTGGAATGAATAGGGAGACTTGTTGGGAGTTTCAAAGAACAATGAAAATGGATAAATATGTTTATCTGCACTTTCTGTTAAACCTTAAAAATCAGTCAATTTAAGGAAATATTTTGTCCATCCTTTGAGTTAGGGGAAAAGAGAAGAAAAAGTTATCCTAAGACCTAGATAAATTTAAGAACCACAGATCCTTAAGAAAGGGCAATGAAGAGAGTTTTAAGGCTGCCCAAAAAAATCCTTTTTTATAATAATAGGGTGGAACTAAGAGGTACAGAGATGAAGAGGGCTAAAAATGTGGCAAATATTTTTAAATTGGTATTTATTGTTGCTTCCTATATATAATAAGTACAATATGTACAATAGTAATAGTCTTAACAATGAGATATCATACCAAAATTTATGGAATGCATTCAAAACAGTTTATAGGGGAAATTTTATGTCTCTAAATACTTATATGAATAAAATAAAGAGAGATCATCAAAAAATCAGTATGCAACTAAAAAAGTTAGAAAAAGAATAAATTAAAGATCCCAATTAAATAACAAATTAGAAATTCTGAAAATCAAGGGAGAGACTAATAAAATTGAAAGCAAGAAAACCATTGATCTCATAAATAAACCTGAGTCAATTTTTTAAAGAAAAATAAAAATAGATAAATCTTTGATTAATCTGATTAAAAAAGAAAGAATACCAAATTACCAATATCAAAAAAGAAAAGGATGAGCTTATCAACAATGAGAGGAAATTAAAGAGATAATTCAGAGTTATTTTGTCCAACTGCATGCCAATAAATTTGACAACCTGAGGGAAATGGATGAATATTTCCAAAATTATAAACTACCTAAATTAACGAAAGATATAAAATAATTGGATAACCCCATTTCAGAAAAAGAAATTAAAGACACCATTAATTAAATACTTAAGGAAAAATCTCCATGTCCAGATGGATATACAAGTGAATTCTACCAAACATTTAAGGAACAATTAATTCCAATTCTACATAAACTATTTTTAAAAATTGAAGAAAGAGGAGTTCTGCTAAACTCTTTATGACACCAACATGGTGCTGATATTTAAACCAGGAAGGTAGAAACAGAAAAAGAACATTATAGACCAATCTCCCTAATGAACATTGATGCAAAATCTTAAAATTTTAATAAATATATTATAAAAAGTTATTACTAGAATAATATGCCGTCATCAGGAAGGATTTATTCCAGGTAGGTAGGGATGGTTCAATATTAGGAAAACATTCAACATAATTGAACACATAAATAACAGAACCAATGGAAATCAGGGGACCAAGATGGCACAGTAAATAGAGCACAGGCCCTGGAGTCAGAGTTCAAATCCATCCTCAGATGTTTAATAATTACATAGCTGGGTGATTTGGGGCAAGTCACTTCACCCCATTGCCTTGCAAAGAAAAAATAAACCAAATTGTATGATTATCTCAATAGATATTGCCAAAATACAACAAACATGCCTATTAAAAACACTAGAAAGTATAAGAATAAAAGGGGTTTTCCTTAAAATGATAAATAGAACCTATCTAAAACCAGCAACAAACATTATATTTAACGGGCATAAACTAGGAGCATTTCCAATATCATCAGGGCTGAAACAAGGACGTCCATTAAAACCAATAGTATTCAGTATAGTATTAGATATGTTAGCTTTAGCAATAAGAGAAGAAAAAAATTGAAGGAATTACAACTGGCAATGAGAAAGCAAAATATTCATTCTTTCTAACATGGACCAATTAGCAGATTAAGAAATACCCTATCTGCCATATTTATGGAAAGGGGAGAACTAAGCAAGAAATAGAATATATTATAAATTGTAAAATGGATAATTTTAATTATATTAATTTTAAAAGTTGTTGCACTAATAAAACCAAGATTAGAAGGAAAACAGAAATCTAAGAAACAATTTTCATAGCTAAGGTTTCTGATAAAGATGTCATTTCTAAAATATATAGATAAATGAATCAAATTTATAAGGTTCAGAGAGCTAAGACAACCCTATTAGACCAACTATGGACAATACTACCACTATCTAGAGGAAGGAAAAGAAAACAAACAAAACAAAATATCTCCTTCAGAATCTGATGAACACTACATTCACTTTTTTAAAAAATATATTTTATGTATTTCTTTCCCTTAATCCTAATTCCCAATACCAAAGATGACTAATCTGTAACAAACACAAAGTACAATAGTAACCTGACTATTCACCACTGAGAGGAGAGGGTAGGAAGGGAGGGTGGAAGGGAGGGTGGAAGAAAATTTTGTAATTTAGAAATATACATAGGCATATGGATATATGTCGAAAAACTTTCATAACATGTATTTGTAAAAATAAAATATCAATTAAAAAATTTATAAGTTTACAAAATCATTCCCCAATTGATAAATGGTCAAAGGATATGAATATGCAGTCTTCAATCAAAGTAATTAAAGATATATATAATCATATGAAAAAATACTCCAAATCATTATAGATTAGAGAAGTGTAAATTAAAAATAAGTATAATGTACCATCTCCTCACACCTCTCACCTATCAGATTGGCAAAGATGCCAAAAAAGGGAAAATGAACAATGTTGGAGAGATTATGGGAAGATTTGGAGGGTGACAGAAAAATGTGTATCATAAATATGTAAATGGATAAATATTGACAAATTTTCATAACAGGTAACTGGAAAAAATCCAAAATCTAAAAAACACTAATAGTCTCTAAGCCTTACAATTCCTGTCATCTGACTTTAAGAGAAGAAATTCATTTTTTCAAAGGAATATCTGCCACAAAAAAATAGCCAGAGATTCAAGAGATGGTAGCTAATATTCTAAAAATAACCATAGAGAGTGACCATTGGACAGAGGTCTGATCCAAGAGTTAGGAAGACCTGAACTCAAATCCAACCTCATATATTAACTGTGCAACATTGGACAAGGCATTTAATCTTCTTTGTTTCAGTTTTGTCATTTGTTAAATGGTGATATTAGCAACACATGTATATGTATGGTGTGTGTACATAATATACTTAAATATACTTAACACATATATGTATGATGTGTGTATATATACATATATGAATATATATACATACTAAATAAGTTTTACCTTTCAGGGTTGTTGACATAATATTTAAAAAGAATCTAGCATTGGGTCTGTCATTCATAATAGACGCTAAAAATGTTAACTATCATTTGGTGGTGGTGGTGGTGGTAGTGGTAGTATATAAATTGACGAAAAATAGCAAAATAATTGAGGAAACAAGGAAAGACTTTTGTATATTGCTAGTTTGAATGGTAGAGATTACTTTTGCTATATGCTAATAGAATTTAGCATTAAGTGAATTTTTAAATAAAAAAAGGTTGGGATCTGCTTTAGTCTTTAAAAAAGAAAGAAAGAATTTCAGAGGAAAAAGAGTAGAGATAGACTACCCATGAGAAGACTGTTGAGATCAGATTATTCAGAGGGGATATTATGAGCTAGAATTTGGGTTCTATCAGTTCAGAGAATAGATTTGAGAGATGTTATAAAGTTAGAATGAAAGAGATTTGTAACTGATTGAACATAGGAGATAACAGAGTCAAAAATCAATGGTAACACAAGTTTTGAGCAAGAAAGATTATGACACTTGACAGAAATAAAGAATTTTTTAAAAAGGTCAAGACTAGAAAGAAAGGTAATGTCTTCTGTTTTGGACAGATACATATTTAGATAAATATTAGACATCCAATTTGTGTGGAGTACACTGGTCATACCAGATACTGAGCAGATACTTACTAGCTATGTGATACTGGATAAGACATTTAACTTCTGATCATCATTTTATATATCTGTTAAAAATATAAATAATAGAACTTACTTCACAGGGTTGGGTTGAGCATCAAAGTGCTTTGTCAAGCTTAGTGAACTATATAAATGTTAGCTTTGTAATTATTGGATCACCTAGGTGGTATACTGGATGGAGTGCCAACCCTAGAGTCGGGAATACTCATCTGCCAAAGTTCAAATCGAATCTCAGATATTTACTAGTTGTGTAATCTTGTCATTTTACCATGTCTGCCTCAGTTTCTTCATCTATTAAGTGAGATGGAGAAGGAAATGGCAAACCTTTCCAGTATTTTTTAACCAAGAAAATTTACAAAAACAAAAAACTGAAAAAGAACTGAACAGTGCATATAGCAATTTACTCAGTGTTGCAAAATTTAACATGTCTAAAAATTAAATCATGGTTTTCCTGTTCCAATCTATGAGTGAATATCAATTGCTCATGGCAATGAAAAAAGATGTTCAAGAGTCAGTTCAAACCAACACATGATAGTCAATTGTTAAAATTTTCAGTATAAGCGTTTACATCTCAGAAATTTGCAAATACTATGCATTAGGGCATCACCTATTGCTTTAATGATAGTCAAGATTTAAGAAAATGATGGAGAAAAATTAATAATGCAGATTAAACTTAAAACATGTTCATGAATACATTTTTTTTAAAAATTGGAGCATTAGTACCTGAACATTTTCAATTCTACCTATTGGTGGCATATACCATCAAATAACTGTGATTATGATTTTCAACTTAAAATAACTAACTGAAGGCGAGTTGAAAACTCAAGGGGTGGGATTAGGGGGAAAAATACTTGTTTTAAAATTTAGACTCCTAAGGATTCAGTCCAGATACTTTGCCTTCTGTCATCTACTTAGAACTTGTTTTATATAGAATGATGCGACCCATCATGCTTAATATTCTCAAAGAACATTTCATTGTCAAAAAACAAACCTTATCATTGGTTCAGAAAACGTCAGTATAACCTGTAAACCAGGTAATTACCCAAAGTACTCTCTTTTAAGGGAAGACAAGTTCATTGTAAAAGGCTGTCTTTACATTTATATTTTCCGTTTAGTTTCTCTTTGACTGTAGGGTTGGTATGAATTTTTTATTTCATTACAATTTATTGAGTAGTTTTTACCCAAACAAATTAGTGACCATGAAGATGGTATGATTCTTCAATGGCATGTGAGGTTGCTGCTTAATTAGCCAATTTTCTCCTAGAAGCTAAAGAGATTATCCATTTATATGCTTTTCAAAATCTTTCACTTTCCAAAATCAGACATAACTAAACTACTCAGATTAAATAAAACATTCATCCCCATCTGAATGAGTGATAAATAATTGATTTAAGATATTTATTAGGATAAACAAAAACCCAATAATTATGTGAGGAGAGAGGTAAAGAGGAAAAGGAAAAAGTGATGGAAAGTAAAAAGGAAAAATTGTGCATCTATTTTGCAATGTTTGATATCAAATCATCTCAGTCAAGCTGGGTAAAATCTATACCTAGAATTCTACTTTGGAAATAATGCAAAAACATTGATAACCTTAATAGTCTAATATAATATAAGAAAATAATGTATCATTAAGGTCTATCAGGAAAGTAAAAGTCCAGAGTACTATAATAGCTATAAAAAAATTCCAACTGAAGTTTCTAATTTGCTTCTGTCCTAATCAAATTCCATTATAAAGAAAGATCAGCAATGAAAAGCTATTTAAAAATAAAGAATCTAAAAGTTGGAATATTAAATAGAGGGTAGAAATTCCATTACAATTGGGAAAAAAATTTAAACTAAGTGAAATAAGAAGTATTTCTCTTAAATTTCAAGCAGACAATGTAAAACGTTACAATCAGACATTGATAGAAATTTGTGAAATTGCTGAGGGGAAAGTATTTCTAATATTTTTAGTATCTCCTTTCAAGACACGATTTTTCCTAAAATTGAATAACAATGATTTTTTTAACAAAAAAAAATAGAACATCACAAAGGAAATCAACAGGTACTCAATAAATGCTTGAGCAAATGCAGGAAACAATTATTTATATTCTGTCAGAGACCACTGTTACCCTGGATGGTTTTGCTGAACAGATTGGGTAGTTTTTTTCCTCCTCTTTTTAAAAAAATATTCTTTGTCATAAAGTGTGAGTTGTTCAGCGGGAAAGGGAGATGAGTTTCAGAGAGGGAGGTAAGCTAAAAATAAAAACTATTTTTTAACTGTAAGTCTCCATTTTTCTTTATCCTGTCATTATGTTTCTGTCTTATTTATGAAGATTTTATATATAAAGATATGAGAATATATATAAAGAAAATATATGTCTATAGACATATATACCTACTTTAAAAAGTGCTGTTTCTGTAAAGTGAATTTTAAATTTTGCATTACTTTCTTAAGCTCTAAAGCAAAGAACAGAAATTCCATTCTTCTCAGATTCACCATGAACTAAAATATGAACTGTCTCTTTATATCATAATCCTTCACAGAATGGTTTTTTCCTATATTTCAATAAGCTGGGAAGGAGGCTTCTCTTTTCAAATAGATAATGTGATTTCTCAAGTCTTTTTCATTCCTTTAGATCAGAAGCTTTCCATTTCATTCAACTTTCACCCCGGATACAGCAATGATTTTTGTCATTGCCCTACTTGTTTTTAAATTGATGCTTCATTATTTTCTACTTAGATCTTCAATTCAATAAAGGACAAGAAGACTTTTCCCTCTTACTTGCTAAAGGATGAACACAACCCATGCAAATATATCTTTCTACTCATCCTCCTTTTTTCCAGTTATATTTTGTCAAAAGTTGAAAATATAATTAAAAACAAAATATATTTCTTTATCCCACTCTGCTCTTAAAGAGTTTGACCCATGCCAATGTACCTGTGCTAATTTTAAGTTACATGTTAATACTATTACTGAAGTCAAAAAATGTTTTTTTTTTTTGTTTTGGGATTAGATTAAATTTACATCCCCAGGGTCTCCATTTGCATGTCACCCCCTGCTTTTCTGGCTATATTAAGTTCATATTAAAATGTGTCCTCTTGGGATCTTCATCTTCTGCATAAAATTAAGAGGATAATGTTCATGACTCGAGGTCTCTGAAGCAATGAATAGCTTTTGTACTTGATTAAATGCTGAAGAAAAGCCAAGACACTTAATAAGCTGCAAGCCCCATTGATTCCTTCATACACTAATGCTGGGCACAGCATTAAGAGCATTACCATGGATATAAGAAGGGAAATATGGCCCAATATTTGGAAATGGATTGAGCCCACATCTCCAAAGGAGTCAAGTGTGTTTCCTTGCAGAAGTAAAGTGCTCTCTAATTCAAGGCTTCCTTCAAGAGAGAGACTATATCTCCCTTAGGGAATTTTCAAAAGTAAGTGCTTGTATCACCTTTCAATTTAATCCAGTTCAACAAACATTTACTAAGTCCTATGTGCTATGTCCCAGGCACTGTGCTAGTAATTGGTGTTAAAAAAAAATAAAGGGGAAAAGAGACTCAATCTTAATAGTTATTGCTCCCTGGAAACTAACATGCCAGTGGTAGGAGTGGCAAAGGGGAGGGAAAATATATAAAAAGGAAAGGAAATACTCAAACATACAAGCAAAATATAATTTTATGTGCTGAAGATCACTACTATAAACTATGAAGACTTGAAGTGGGTACAAATTCTAAGAGTGAAGTGAGGCAGAATTTTGGCATATAGGACAGCTATTATAAAGGCACAGTGATGGAAGATGGAAAACGTTTGTGGCAAAATCAAGATCAGTTTGGGACATAATGTGAATCTATGTGTTATTTTGAGTTTCTGCTACTTTTAGGTTGCAAGTCTCAAGGAAAGAGATCAATGCTCGTGTATCTTATTTCTACAAGTACAACATAATATCTGTTGTTCTTGTAAGTTTGGAAATATCAAAGAACAAAGATGAAGCTTCTTATTAAATTGATCAATAGACTGAATAATGTTCAAACCACTTCAAGATGTACGTGTGCATATATGTATGTGTGTATTTGCACACACACATGTTTCAGTCTATTCTGATATTAGTTCTTTATCTAGAAGCAGAAAGCATTATTTATCATGAGTCCTTTAGGATTATCTTGGATCATTATATTGCTTAGAATAGCTATCATTCACAATTTACCATTTGATACTATTGTTACTGAGCACACTATTGTCCTGATTCTGTTCACTTCGCATCAGTTTTTATATCTTTACAAGACATTTTTTAAATCATCATAAACCACAATTAGTTCAGCACCAAATGGGGAAAATATTTGCTAATAGCTTAAATAGGGTATGATCCATGACAAGTCTTTCTATATCTAATTTCCATTTCCTCTCTTCAAATTCCCTCTCAATTTTAAAGTTTCCCTCATTGATCCTTTCTTAAGAGCTCCAAGTCTATACTTGTCAGCTTTCCTATCCTTTTCTAACATGTTCATAGGTCAAACATATCAGGATGTATAAGAAAACTGAAAAAGCAAGACCTATTGATTTGATCACTAAAGGAGAGAGGTGGGGAATAGGGCAGGCTACACAACAACATGGAATAAAGATTGCCTGAGCTCAGAGTAACAAGGAGGAGTTAAATTACAGTTCAATATGAAGAGCTCTCACCAATAAGGGACCTTGGACAGGGCATTAGAGCTAGGAGTGCTAGTTAGGAGAAAGTTCAAACAAGAAACCCTTGAAGTTAATAAAACTAATGAAAATGAGTTTGCCCATCTACTATCTCCAAATATCAGTTGACTGATTCTGTTTTATTACTGCAATTAACCTCAGAAAAATGTGTCATTTTTAAATGGATGCTATGGTTTCTCAGGGAGATCAGAAAGGAGAATGTAAAGGGATTAATGACAATCTAGGGCAACTTCAGAAAAGAAAACTCAAGATACCCTAAGTAACAGTGCATTCAGTATATCCAATTATTCAGGTTGAATGAAATTGTGGGTTTTTTTGGAAGTTGTATGTTATAAAATCTACACTTCAGTTACTTCACCAAACTGCTATAAGTTTTAAGCAATTCTAGATACACTGACTATATTTAGAAAACTAACTTGATTCTATTTCTACTTTACAAATTTTCAAAAGCATAGGAAATAAATTGCTTTTGCCTTAAGCAAAAAATTAGGAACTTTCTATTGAATATATAAATTAGTATTAAAAAAAATCCCTAAAAATCTGTTGTACTTTGTTTAGCTTCATGTAAAACATCTGAATCTTTGTATATATTTTCTCGAAGTTCCTGACACCTGACATTCATTTTCTCCAGTTTCCAAATGCATTGTTAACATCACTAACAAGAATGTTATTTTTAGAATTTAGTCTGAAAACTGGCTCATTTGAAAACAGAAGTCTCTTTCTGTGAATCAGTAAGTGAAGAAAAACATATGGAAAGATTCTCAAAACCCTTGCCTTTTTGACAATTTTGGGTAGCAATGTGGCGCTCTCTCTCTCTGGTGTCTGCATAAAAATTATAATATATGAGTAATACGTTCCATCTTGTACAATTTAAACAGTTGGGTTTTATTTGTGTGTGTATACATATATATGGATATACAGACATATATGTATATACAGACATATGTATTTATGCTTCATCACTTCCTTTGATTATGAAACTATTTTTCTGATTTTTGTTTTTTTTCTGTTTTCTACAATGATAATATCTTGTTCTGTATATAAGAGGTATTAGAGTTTTTCAAAAATGAAAGAAAATTAATTGAAATACCAATACATTCTTTAAAAATCATGGGTGATCACTGTATTAGTGATAAAAGCAACCTGAACTTGGAATAAGCATGATAAATAAGAGTGGAACAAGTTGGAAAAAATTATGAGAAACTGAATCTTTGACAAGTTGACTTTAATAGATTAGTAAACCTAAATCAAAAAGTGCTTTTTACACATGCCCTCCCCTTGCTAAATAGAGACAGTTAGGTAGTACAGTGGATAAAACAGTGAACCAAGAGGCAAGAAGCTACGATTTCAAATACAGCCTCAGACATTTGCTGGTTACTTGACTTTGACCAAGTTTCTTAATTTTTGTCTAACTCAATTTCTTCATTTGTAAAATGCTGACAAAAATAGTTCAGAGGGTTATTAAGAGGATAAGGCAAAAATTGGGACAATATTCTGACAATCATCATGTACTAGCTATTGTTGCTATTGTCTGTGCACTGGTGTTCTTGCTTATTAACATGTTGGACATATATGTGATACCAAGGATGTAAATAGTATTACCTGATGCCATTCCTTATATAGGCTCAATGTAAATTGGGAAAGTCTATCATGGTACCTATTGTATACACCACAGTACCAGACAGTGGTCTGAGGTTTTTCATTTGCTCTAGTATTTGCTCAGGCTCTAAGGCATGACCTTTAACTTTCCTCTTTGGTTCTACCTTTCATGGATACCATCACCCATTCTTTTCATAGTTTACAGGTTTGGAGCAGACTTTTCAGTCCATTTCTTGACTTGCAATGTACCCAGTCATCTGAGGGAAATCTCTGCCCCCAAATATCTTCCTTTTGTACTTCCTTTGAGGTCATTCACAAAGACATAGGGCAGTAAACAGAGATTTAGTTTTCATATTTGAAGGAAATAAAAGTGAATACAATAATTCACTCAGACTACTCCTCTCCCAATGTATGAATCCTTCCCACTCAGACAGGATCCCACTTTCAATCCAAGAATTCAAAGACAAATCCTGAGAATCAAATTCAGTTGATAAAGCAAAGAGACATTAGTCACCCATAACATCCTAAACTGGGGGTTCTTGCTGGAGTCTGCCACACTATTACTGTTCCTCATTCTACCTTGCTAAAACTCTAGTTCTTACTCTATTTTGCTACCAGGGCTGCTCCTTTCTCTCCTCTGGACAGACCTCTTGTTTTTTGCTTAAGTCTCCTTTGTTCACCACTTGACCCTGAGTCTTGCTCCTTCCAAAACTCTCTGTTGAAGTAATATCTAAAAGGAAATGGCTTAAGAAACAGAGTCAGACTGATTTCAAGCTGAATCTTCAGATTCACTCTCACCAATGATTGTTTCCGCCAGTATTTCTTACTAGGGTGTCTTTCTGTCCCATACATTAGACAACTCTTATTAGTGGGGGAAAGCAGAAAGGAGTAGCATAGACACATGTCCTACTGCCCAGAGAGAAAAAAATCACATAATTCCTGTCCTCCAAGAGCATGTAATCTAATAATGATGATAAAATTTGCCTACAAATAAGTATCTAATGAAGTAGAGATATGAGGGATTCAGGAGACATTCAGATAAAATGAAATAATAAAATCTGAAGCATTTTAACTAAGAGTTTCAAGGAAAGCTGGCTGGATAAGTTGGCTATTATTTGAGCTTTAAAAAATGATAAAGATTTCTATAGGAATGTGGAAATCATGAACTCCAGCTATGGAAATTGGCCTCCATAAATGCAAGAGTGATAAGACAAAGTTGGTTGCAAAAGAGTATATAAAGTGGGATAATGTCAAGTAAAACAATAGCATTAAACTGGAGGTCAATGACAGAAAGATTAAGTTCATATGGAGACGGTTTGCTCCTTACATGAGGTAGAAAGGAATGTACTATAGTTTTTGGTGGTTCCAAATTTCATGGGATCACAAAGTCTTCCTACTTGGAGTCAGGAAGATCCAAGTTCAAACGGACCTCAGATACTTACAACCTGTGTGACCTTGGTCAATTAATTAAATTAACCATTTTCTGCCTCAGTTTCCTCAAATGTAAGCATGAAGTTAAAAATAATGCCAATCTCCAAGAGCTGTTATTATATTTAAATGAGGCTATAGTTGTAAAGACATTTACAAACCTTTAAATGCAATATAAACACTATTATTAGCTATTTCAAAGTTAGAAAGATATCAGTGGCCATCTACTCCAATCCATAGGTGAAAATGTATACATGCCTGAGTATACCCAAAAAGTCAATCATCTAGTATTTTCATGAAGATCTTTATTATGAGAAAAGACCCTACTTTTTCTTGAAGCTCATTGCCCTTTAGAATAGGTCAGTTAAGAAGTTAATTTTTCTTTTGAAAAATTATATTTTCATCTCTATAACTTCCATTCCATAGAACTAGCTCTCCTTTGAGCAGTGCTCTATGAAATTTAACACCCTTTTATGGTATGAAGGTAATTCTAGGTCTTGAAGATGTCACAGGAACATACTTTAGCAGGTCCTCCCACAATGAAGTTCAAACAATGAATCTGCATTACAGGAGTCACCAAGCTTAGAGAATGAGATCACAAAAAGCTTGACCTCCAAATAATATTTTTTTACTTAGCAATGAAATTTCAGCGCTTTTCAGTATTGAAGCTATTTCAGGGTCAGGTGACCTTTCTGTATATAGGAACACCTCTTTGCAAATTCAATATTATCCAGTAATCATTTGTTAAGTAATTCAGATATTACTGGAAGACTCTAGGGTTCCAAAGACAAAAATGAAAAACACTTCCCTTCCACAAAGTTGACCTTCTACCAATATTGTTTCCAAGAAGTAGAAAAAGATAGCATCAAATTTACTTTAAATTTTTATTGGTCATTTGTGATGCTATCTTTCCCACCATAGATTCATTTAAGAAGCTAAGACAATATATATAATATGTGTGTTTGCATATATGTGCATATATATATGTATACATATGAGAAGAAATGTCATACTGTTATGGAAAGTATATTCAAATGGCTGTCTCCAAGCAAAGGAAAGGGGGGGGGGTTATCCAAGTGTATGCTGGAGTCACCTTGAACTGTCTTTCAACAGTCAACTGAATTTTCAAAGTGAGATTTTACACTTTAGAAATATGCATATAAAAGGGGCAGCTAGGTGGTGCAGTGGATAGAGCACCAGCCCTGGAGTCAGGAGTACCTGAGTTCAAATCCAACCTCAGACACTTAATAATTACCTAGCTGTGTGGCCTTGGGCAAGTCACTTAATCCCATTGCCTTGCAAAAACCTAAAAAAAAAGTTAAAGAAATATGCATGTAAAAAAGAAAAAGAAATATGTAAATCAGAGCTTATTTTTTATTTTATAGACTATTTAGAATTAAGAAAATGATGGAGAAAATTCTAACAATGCATATTAAATTGAAAGGTGGATTCTATATAATTCTTGGTTCCAGAATCATTTGTTCAACATTTATCAGCACAGCCCTATCTTTACATATAATAGAGATACAACATTGTCTCTGCCTCTAGAAATCTTTATTTTACCTTCTTCAACATTCAGCTCATATGCTGCTTCAAGTAACCTTCCTTGACTCTCAGTCTTTCCCCACCTTCAATGAAAAGAAGTTTTCTTCTTTCTCAACTTATTAAGAGAGCTATGTTTGGATCACTCCTTTGCCCCTCTCATCCTCTACCTTGGCTTGTATATAAACAAGAAAGTTGCAAAAATATATACCCAAATCTCTAAACAACATCCTAAGCAGATTGTTTTGTTATCCCTAAGGTGTCCTTTCTCTCTCATTAATGACACTCGGGATGTTGAGTATCGTTTGCAGTTTTAACCTTTTATGATTAGTTTATAAAAGTACTAGAGGGGAAGAAAGCTTACAGAACATCTAATTAAAGGAAATATCACATTGGAAGCAAAATAACTCAATTAACTGTCTCCAAGTGGCACAAGGCAATTAAATATTATCTCATCTTACTCAAAAGGGGTAGATATAGGGCATTTGAATCATAAAATCCAGTGAGTGGGATAAAAGGATGAGATCAAGGACAGATGAATAATTTGATCCTTTGTCATTTAAAAAGTCATGGAAGAAAAAAGATTCAGTATCTCAAATGTACTGTTTTCATGCATTTTATTACAGTTCCATTTGAAATGAGGCAGACAGATGGAATAGTTTCAGAAGTTGATAAACATTAAAACTTTCCTTTCCCAAAAGTTTTCTTCCTGGGATATCTTTCATATGGTGAAAGAGTAGGGTTTTCCCCCCTATTTCTACTTTATCTTCCTGTTCTAATACTTCAGGGCAATTTTCCTTAATAATTTCTTTTACTATTCTTTTTTTGTTCATAACTTTGTTAGTCCAACAATTCTTAGATTTTTCTCCCCCTCAATCTATTCTATTTTCTATTAAGATGCTTTATCTTCTATATTTCCTTTTTTTAATTTCTTGCTGTCTACTTGTCCAATTAGAGTTCTTAAGGTGTTATTTTATTCCTTAAGATTTTGTATCTCTTTCCCCTGTTGGTAATCTTCTTTTCATAATTTTCTTCCACTGCATTTTATTTTTCCTTGATTTTTCCTTGATCTCTCATTTGATATTTGGATTTTTTAAAAGTTGTTTTTGGCTTATAACTAATTGACATTACTTTCATGGGGTAGAAGTGTACTTCTTTCTTTAACCCTATTATCTTCCTCTGAATATGAACTCAGATCTCCGAAGTTATCCATGTTTAGATTCTTTTGCTTACACATTTTTTTTGGATTTTAATTATCTTATTTTATTTTTATAAACTTATTATTATTATAAAATTTTAGTCTCAAGTTGCTCTAGCAATGGTAATGTTGCTCTAGGTCTCAGATCTTTCCTATTGTTGCTTTCTGAATTGTTTGAAGGTTCAGCCTCAGGGACTATCAGCCTCCTTTAAGACTCAGTAAAGTTTCCCACTTACTCTGTCCAAAAAATATTCTTGCTCCCAGAATTACCTCACTCAAATGGCAATGTGTTCTCTCTTCCTCATCCACAGCACAAGCTCATCTCCTCTCAGTTCCACTAAGCCTGACTCCTGTAAACAGTGTGGGGGAAGAGACCCCTCATTTTCCCCCACTCAAAGTCTGAAGGCCCTTAGATGAAAGTTTGTAAGGAAAACGATCCTAATCAAAGTCTAATGTCCCTTAGCTTAGATAAAAGGTTATAAGGTAGAAGTTTATTCGGTGAAAGTTCCTGAGGTTATGAGCTGAAAGTAAATGAGGTGAAATTTTTTGAGACTATGCATGAGATAAAAGTTGAGGTGAAATTCCCCAGGTCTAGTCTGCTTCCTGACAGAGTCTACTGTTTGTTGACCTGGGAGTCAATTGTCTAACTCTCAGTGGAAGAAATCTAGAAAGCCTGGAAATTCCTGATCTAACCTACTATTTTTCCAAAATATATGAAATATTTCAGGAATATTATAGAAGGATGCTAAGCATGTTATGAAGCAAAAAATGTGACAACTACAAAATACAGCAATGAAACATTGGGTGTACAAGGCTAATATTTTAATATTCCATGGATGTTGGCCTTGACTTCAAGATACAAATCAAAACCCATCTATGCCTGCCTGTTTATCCTATCAGTCACTCATATGAGTATTCCTATAAGTTTGCTATGGGGAAAATACAATTTATTGGAGTTCTTTTCTCTTAATTTTCTGACATTCTCAGGATACCAAAGGAGCATGTGAGATGTTCATCAGGTATCTTGTAGTAATCCAACAATTTTGACCCATAATCTTTTTAAGTTATTTTTTATTTTAATTAAATTTATTTAAATTATTTTAAAATTATTTATTTAATTCACAATAACTTATTTTAGTATTTCTGTCATGAATGAGAAGACCTAAGGAGGCACAATTAGATTATCTATTTTTATGCTGTGTGCCAGGATAACTATAGAGACTATCAGATTTCTTGTTGAAATCAAGATATATTGTCTATTTCTTTATTTAATCATAGATAGAATTTTATATCTATCAATATGTATAGCCAAAACATATGTGTATATATATGTATATATATATATATATATATATATATAGGTATAATTATGTTAGATATAGATGTATCAATATTTTTATCTATCTTTTTAGTAACTTGTCACCTACCTCCCTATAAATGCTTTAAGAATAAGTATGGTTTCATTCTCATTTTCATCAATACAATGTTCTGAATAATATCACACACATGCATAGTAGATAGTCAATGTTTCCTGAATTTTTTTTAATAAGATAAGGTAAAGATTTGGATGACTTGTTTTTAGTGAACCTATCTTTGTTTCTAGTAATCTTCCTCTTTCTAAGAGTTCTTAAACATTCTCTTTAACATTCTTAGCTAGAATTTGCTTGTAATTAACAGTTTATTCATTGAAGCTTCCATCCCCCCCCCTTTTTTTGTTAAATCGGAATATTTTTCCACTATCCAGGTTTTGAGCATTTCTCCTAATCTTTAATACTTTTTAAAAAGTTCTGGTTTCTACTGGTTCTAATATAGATAAAGCTAACAATTTGGTAGGGATTTTTTCAAAACCTTATCATAGAGACAGCTAGATAGCTAAATGGCACAATGGATAGAGCACTGACCCTAGAGTCCTGAGTTAAAGTCCAGCCTCAGAAACACAATACTTACTTAGCTGTGTAAACTTGGGCAAGTCACTTAACCCCAATGCCTTGCAAAAATCAAAATCTTGTCATGAAAAACATATGGAAAGAAACATATGAACTCATTTCAAGATTTCAACCAGTCTCATTTTATTTTTTGCCCTCCTATTCAAGGCTTCAATTATCTCTTAATTTTTGTCCTATCTTTTCAAGCTTGAAAACTATTCTTGGTACAGATAGAAGGAAAGGAGGGGTTAAAGGGTTCTATTTTCTCTGTTCCTTTAACATTATGCTATTATTTCACTAGTAGATAGTTGAGATAAGTCAACATTATAACATTAAAATTATAATTTGGAGTTCTTTTCGGAATGCCACATCAAAATGAATAATATATTTGCAGAAGATATGAAAAAGAGAACGTATAGAACAGGAAAATTTTGTTAAACATAGATGGTCTACATTGGAGAACATAGACAACTGCAGAATATTTTGGAATGCTTATTATTTATAGCCTTAAAACTGAATGAGAGAGGAGGATGAATTATTCAGGAAGGTATAAAGTAGTGAATTTCTGATAATATAAATAATCAATCAATAGCTATTTATTGATTATTTATGATATAAAAGACACTATAATATATGCTAAGGAAATAAGAAAAAAGTGAAAAAAACCCTGCCCCAAGGATTTTACAAACAATTTGGTCAATATTTTCATCACCTTCTAAATGTTCCTACTTCTTACTTATGCCAGTGATAAATTTTTAAAAACCAATACCATTTGAATTTAGAAATATAGAACCATGAAGTTGGAGAGATCAGTCTCAATATTTGTCCAAAGTCAAATATCCAATTAGGAACAGAGACAAAACTAGGACCCATATTTCCTTACTTTCAATACAGTTTTCTTATTGTCCATTTATCAAATGTATTTAATCTGGTGATATGTTCAATTGGCACAGAATCCTTCCACAACAGGTTTTAGCCACACATGAAAATAAGCATGGAAAATGGCATTCTTTGCTTAGCCAAGCACATGGTCTCAAAATGTGTGAAGCATGTTAGTGTCTGGCTTCTTACTAGTATCCGATAATGACCAACAAAGTAGCATATTATTCTCTGTGTTAATTAGTCTGTTCCCAAGTTAATGAAATATTTATTGAGCTAATTGCTGATGATACCATTAGTTCAGCAAAATTTGTCTTTTACTTTGCATGGAAATATTTTTTGATGTTCAGAACACCACTCCCCAGTTTTAGGTATCAGTACTCACTGCACCCCTAATCCAGTGCCTAGTACTAATTAATAAAGCATTCAGAAGTAAAATATGAGTAGAGCATTGCTAATAGCTAATCATTGGGAATGTTTAAATACTGGTTAAAATATACTAAAAGCTTGCCATAATTGATACGCTTTTAGAACACTATTCCCAATGAAATTACTTATCTCTGAATTGCAGTCTGCATGTCTTTAGCACAGTGGGAGATCACACAAAATAATTGGACTTGCTACATTATCAAAATACTATTCTAAAGATAAACTTCCATGCTCAATCAAAAAAGGTAATTAAGACCCAAATCTGAATATATTCAATTACCTCCCCAACATCCCTCCCTGCCCCATGCAATACTCAGAACTGAGCTCCATGAATGGACATCAGTTTGGTTTTAGAAACTTTCTGCAAAACCCAAAAGGTCTGTGTTAGGGGAAATTTAAGTAACTATTAATCTGAATACAGATCTACATTTTTAAAATCATAATGCTGGGTATTCTAGTAGTCATGTAATCATAATACATAGTTAATTATAAAATGACTAAGTCAATTTATATATCTAGATGGGCAAATTTATAAAAGTAATCTGCTACCTTTAAATTTCAGATTCAGTTGTTGATTTTGTTAAATGTAACATAATTAAAATGCCTTTCATTGCTGAAAACTAAAGATAGCAAAAGTATATAATTTGAGTTTGTGCTTCTAAGTAGAGAGAGTAGAAATTATAAAATTATAAAATTAAATTTTTTATTAATATTTTATTTTATTTTTTCAATTACATGTTATGTGATTTTCAACCATCATCCACCTGCATATGTATGTTATACACAAAAAAAGCTTGAGGGGTCAACCTCCTTAGAATTCCTAAAGTTAAAAAAAAAAAGAAAGAAAATCGCTTTCCTTTTTTTTGGCTATTGAATGATTGTGTGCTACAATAACATCTCTTAGGCCTCTAAATTCCATCTCTCTCAAATGGTGAGGATGAAATCTCATAAAGGAAAGATACTATGAAAATTCAAGTTGAAAAATTGCCCAAAGGTTTCCAGCTAGTCAATTACCTTGACGAATTCTCACCAGTAATGCCATATTATTTGGCTAAGGAATTACCACCTGAAAGTCACTTTTATTTTTTCAATACTATGTATTTCAGAAATATAGATATTCTTATAAACATACATAGCCTCTAAAATACATTTATAGAAAAGAGTTTGCAAAAACTTCATAAACACATTCTGGAAAATAATTTTGAATTATTTTCAAAAAGTTATGAAATTGTTTATTCACTTTTACCAAGAAATACTACTAGTAGTAAGTCAACACTCCCAAAAAGTTCAAAGAAAGAGCACATTACACACACATATCCACACACACACACACACACACACACACACACACACTCAGAATTTTTGCAATGAGAAATGGCATCAAGTGGGTACATAGTAATTGTAGATTGAAACAATATCATTGGAATACTACTGTGCTATAAGAATGTGAAGAAATTAGAATTGGCAATAAGGAAAGAAAACCTTCAATCTGAAGATGATATGATGGTATAATTAAAGAACCCTAGAAAATCAAGTCAAAATAACTCAAAACAATTCACAACTTTAACAAAGAAGCAAGATAAAAAATAAATCCACATAAATCATTAGCATTTCTATATATGATCAACAAAGTATAGCACCAAGGGATCAACAGAGAAATACCACTGAAAGTACTTATATAGGGGCGGCTAAGTGGCACAGTAGATAGAGCACCAGCGCTGAAGTCAGGAGTACCTGAGTTCAAATCCAGCCTCAAACACTTAACAATTACCTAGCTGTTTGCCCTTGGGCAAGCCACTTAACCCCATTGCCCTGCAAAAACCTAAAAAAAAGTAACTATATACAACATAAAATGTTTGGAAATCTACTTGCCAAAACAAAGTCAGAAATTATATGAAAAGAATTACAAAACACTTTTCACACAAATAAAATATGAACTAAATAACTGAAAAAATGTCAGTTGTTCATAGTTAGGCCAAGCTAATAAAATAAAAATGATAATTCTACTTATATTAAATAACTTATTTAGTGCTATCACAGTCAAACTACCAAAAAACTTTTTACAGAACTAGGAAAAAATAGTAGCAAAATTTATCTGGGGTGATAAAAGGTCAAAATATCAAAGGAATTATTTGAAAGAAATACAAAGGAAGGTGACCTATCTTTACCAGATCTAAAATTATAATTTAAGCAGCAGTCACCAAAACTTCCTGGTAGTGGCTGAAAAATAGGGCACAAATGAAATAGTAGCAAATGACAAGATTAATCTATTGCTTAACAAACAAAGACTAGCTTCTGGGATAATAACTCACAATTTGACAAAAACTACTGGGAAAAGAGAAAATAGTATGTCAAAAGCTAGGCATCTACTTACATCATACACCCTCTCCCAAAATAAGGTCGAAATGAATACATTATTTAGACATAAAGATTAATACCATAGGTTAAAAAAGAAAAACATAGTCTGTTGAATATAAAAAGGTGAAAAGTTTATGACCAAGTAAGAGATAAAGAACATTATAAAATTCAAAATGGATAACTTTGATTATATGAAACTGAAAAATTTTTGCACAAATAAAATCAATGCAACCAATATTAAAATGGAGGAGAAAAGCTGGGGAAAATTTTCATAACTTAATATATAGAGAACTTGGTCAAATTTATAAGTACTTTGATGAATTGATAAATGCTCAAAAGATATGACAGATAAAGATGAAGATTAGATTAAATAATTTAAGATATATATTCATGTGAAAAATGTTCCAAATCATTATTGATTAGTGAAATGAAAATTAAATCAATTCTGATTGATTTATGTGACAAATTGATTAATGTGACAAAAATGGAAAATGATCTAAGCTAGGCAGTATGTAAAAAAAACTGGGACACTAATATACTGCTAGTGGAGTTGTGAAGTGATCCAACTTTCTTGAAGAGCAATTTAGAATTAGGTCCAAAAGGCAATAAAATTGTGCATACCATTTGATCCAGCAATATCACTACTAGGTCTATATCCCAAAGAGATTATAAAAAAGGGGAAAGACCCACATGTAATTAATTTTTATATTCATAGCAGCTCTTTTTGTAATGGCAAAAAAATGGAAATTGAGAGAATATCCATTAATTAGGAAATGACTGAACAAGTTATGGTCTATGAATGTCATGAAATACTATTATTCTGTATGATCATGAAAAGCCAGACTTTAGAATAACCTGGAAAGACTTGCATGAACTATTGCTGAGTGAAGTGAGCAGAACCAAAAGAACCTTGTCCAAATTAATTACAATATTGTGAGATATATCAACTTTTATGGATGTCAATTCTCTCAACAACTCAATGATCAAAGACATCCCTGAGGGGCTTGTTTTGGAAAATGACATCCACATCCAGAAAAACAAATAAAAATAAAAATCAAGAAGTCTGAATACAGAGCAAAGCATACTATATTCACTTTTTAAAATTTCTTTTGTTTTTTTTTCCTTTCTGTTTTTCCCTCCTTAGTTCCCCTTTCACAAATGACCAATAAACAAACATGTTAAACATTATCATATTACAATATTTACCAGATTGTTTGTTATCATGGGAAGGGGGAGGGAAAGAAGGGTGATAGGAAAATGTGAAACTCAAAAACTTCCAAATGAATAATTATTGAAAACTATCTTTTCATGTAATTGAGAAAGAAATAAATGAAGAAAAAGAGAGTGTGATCTAAGGAAACTTTTAAAAAAAAAATGCTACCTTGGAAGTTTTCATTCCATGAAGAATACAGAGATTAAAAAGAGTAAAAGAAGTGGGAGAATTATAAATTCATGTCAAAAAAATCTACAATATATAAAAAAGGAAATTAAAAGAACAAAGGAAATCAATACTTCTTAGAAAAAAATTCAGAAAATATAATTAGTAAAAAATGACTAAAAGGAAAAGCACTTTAGAGGGAAGGACAACAGGCTGGATTTTGCTAAAATGAGATGGGAAAAGGCAAGAAAAAATAGTTAACTACCTAAAAATAAGAAAAAACAAGCAAAAAAAGGAGATGATGGGCAAAGCCAATGTGGATAAGTTTTTAAAAAATATTTCATAAACATTTTATTTACCCTAATAATTGTAATTATTTTTAAGATTTTGAGTTCCAAATACCATCCATCCCTTCCCACCCATACAACCCCAAATGAGAAAGCAAGCAATTTTATATCATTTATATATGTGCAGTCATGCAAAGCATTTTCTCCACATTGTTTATGCTTTACATTAAAACATTCCTATCACAAAAAAAGAAAGTTTAAAAAAGTATGCTACAATCCTCATTCATATTCCCTCAGTTCTTTCTGGAGATGGATAGCATTTTTCAACATACATACTTCATAATTGTCTTAAATAACTTTATTAGTAGAAATAGCTTTCATTCATAGCTAATCATCTTAGAACATTGCTATTACTGTGTACAATGCTGCCTTTGTTCTGCATATTTCACTTTGAATAAGTTCATGTAACATTGTCTAGATTTTACTCATATAATAAAAATGATGAATTATCACCTTGCACCTCTCAGATTGACAAATATGACTTAAAAGGAAAATGATAAATATTGGAGGGAGTTAAGGAAAATTGGGATACTAATGTCCTGTTTATGAAGTTGTGAACTAATGTGACAATTCTGGAGTACAATTTGAACCTATGTGCTACTCTTTGATTCAGCTATACCACTACTAGTTCTGTATCCCAGAGAAATAAGAAAGGGGAAAACACCTATTTGTACACATACAAAAATATATAGCCATGCTTTCTATGGTAGAAAAGATTTGGAAATTGAGTTGATGGATGACTGAATAAGTTGTGTATATGACTATCCTATAAGAAATGGTAAGCAGGATAATTTCAGAAAAATCTGGAAAGATTTTCAGGAGCTGATATAAAGTGAAGTGAGCAGAATCAGTAGAAAATCATACACAGTAAAAGCAAAATTGTAAGATGATCAACTGTTTATGGCTTGGCTATATTCAGCAAGACAATTACAAAGGATTTATGAAGAAAAAATGATATCTACCTCCAGAAAAAGAAATGGTGGTGTCTGAATACAGACTATAGAATACTATTTTTTACGTCTATTTACCCTTTATTTTGTTTATGTCTTGTTACACAAAATTAATTACCTGATTGCATATATTGCATATAACGTATTGCTTAGATTACTTATCATCTCTAAGGATGGAGGGAAGGGAGGGATGGTTAGAACCTGATACTCAAAAGAATATAAATATAATTTTGTACAAATAGTTCCTTTTCCTTTTACTCCGGGATATAGATCTAGTGGTGGTATTGCTGGGTCAAAGGACATACATGGTTTTATAGTACTTTAGGCATAGTTCCAATTTGCTCTATGGAATAATTTAATAAATTCACAGATTTACTAACATTGTATTAGTGTCTAAATTTTCCTACATCCCCTCCAACATTTGACATTTTCCTCTTCTGACATAGTAACCAATATGATAGGTATGGGGGTGGTACCTCAGAGTTGGTTTAATTTGCATCTTTCCACTTAATAGTGTCTTAGAGCTTTCTATATAACCATAGATAGCTTTGATTACTTTGAAAACTGCTTTGATCATTTATCAATTGGCCATTGGCTCATATTTTTATAAATTTGATTCAGTTTTCTATATATTTAGCAAATGAATGCTTTATTGAAGAAATTTACTATAAAAATTTCTTCTGTTTTTTTCTATTAACTACAGCCCTCCATCCTCTCCTTCCCCTTGTTTATTCAATTCTCCTCTTTGGCTCCATCTATCTGCCAAAGTGTTTTGATTTTGACCACTGCCTCCCCACCCCACCCAATCTGTTTTGCCTTCTATTAGCCCCTTATCCTTTCTTGTAGGCTGAGGTAGATGTCTATACCCAACTGAGTGTGTATATCAATCCTTTGAGACAAATTAGATGAAATTAAGGTTCATGGGCTCCCCAACCCCTTCCAATACCTCCACCATCCCCTATATTTTGAAAACTCATTTATACTTCTTTTACATGAAAAAAAATTTACCGGGTGGCTAGGTGGCATAGTAGATAAAGCACCAGCCCTGGAGTCAGGAGTACCTGGGTTCAAATCCGGTCTCAGACACTTAATAATTACCTAACTGTGTGGCCTTGGGCAAGCTACTTAACCCTGTTTGCCTTACAAAAAAAATTACCTCATTCAACCTGTCCCTTTTCCTAAGCTATTCTTCTTTTTCCCCCCACTTAAATTTATTTTTAGATGATCATCTCATCATATTTAACTCACACCATTTCCTCTATATATTCTCATTTGTGCTTTTACTTGCTAAAAGTCTTTTTAATATCTGAATATAATATCTGATACAAAAAAGATGAGAGGACCCTGAGAGGAAAGAGGGATTCTCTTCCCAATCCCTGGCAGCTTCCCCAAGATGCAAGAGTTCCACAGTGGAGAAGGGACTGATGAAAGCTAAAGGGAAACTGGGATCATGATCACCTTTCTCTTCCTTGGGGATTCAAGTAACTCTGATCTCTAGTCCCCTACCAAGATACTTGAGATCCCAGAGTAACCCAGCTTACCTCCCCTCCATTCCTCTGATAAAGGCTTCATTTTTCAAATATACAGAGAACTGAATCAAATTTATAAAAATGAGAGCCATTGCCTACTTGATAAACGAACAAACCATTCAATGAAAAAGAGAATTTTCAAGCATTCCTGATGAAAAGACCAGAACTGATTCTTTTTGAAGTGGCATAGAATCAGAAATTGAGGAAATGTTGGAGAATGGTTGAACAAATTGTGGTCTTTGAATGTAGATGGAGTACTACTATTCCATAAGAAAGCATGAATAGACTTTAAACCATTATTAAGTAGAGGGGATACAAATTAAACCAACTGTGAGAGGAAAGCAAAATGATAAATGTTGGTGGGGACATTAAAAAAAATCTAGATACTACTACAGTGGAAGTCACTGTATTCTTCCAACTACCCTAATAATGATAAAAATTCTTAAGAGCTACAACTACTATCTTCTCATTTAGGAACGGAAACAGTTTAACCTTATTGAAAGCTCTTAGATTACCCTTTTCTGTTTGCCTTTTTTTATGCTACTCTTTAGTCATGTATTTGAAAATCAAAATTTCTATTCAGCTCTGATCTTCTTTTTAAAATAAATTCATTCCTTTTTCCAACTACTTGCAAAGATAGTTTTCAACATTAATTTTTGGTAACATTTTGAATTACACATTTTTTCCCTCCTTTCCCTTCCTTCCCCCCCCATGATTGTAATATCATATAGGTTAAAAATGTATAACTATGTTTGACATATTTCCATATTAGTCATATTATAAAAGTAAAATCAGAACAAAAGTGGGGGGAGAACCATGAGGGGGAAAAAACATAAAACAAATTTTAAAAATTGGAGATAGTATACTTTGATCTAAATTCAGACTCCATAGTTCTTTCTCTGGATAGCATTTTCCATCACAAGTCCCTGAGAATTGTCTTTGATCATTGTATTCTATTCACTTCATTTAGAATCAGTTACTGTTAAGTCTTACAGGTTTTTCTGAAGTCAGTCTATTCATGATTTCTTATAGAATAATACTACTCCTTCAGAATCATATACCCCTTAATTCCAATCCTTTGCCCCACAAAAAGAATCAGCTCTCATCTTTCCATCAGGAATGCTTGAAAGTGCTTTCTCATTTAATGTCTATTTACTTATCTCCTGATCTACAGTCTAATCTGTGAGTGACCAAAGGCACTCTTTTCTACCCCAGAATTGTGACCAGTGTTCCTGCATTCCCGGGACTTCACATTTTGGTATGTTCCTACTTATCCTGGGACTGGGACTGAAAATTGCTACCCACAACTAAATATAGGCAAGGGAACAGATTCCTGTGCCAAGTGCCAATCAAGGGACCCCATAATCTCTTTCTGATTAGTTGTTCAGCACCTAAATTTCAGTGAGATAATATCAGCTGCCTCAGCTCCTCCCAAGGTTTACTTCTGATTTGTTGGGATGCACGATGCTAGTGCAATTTGTGCTCTATTTTATCCCCTATATGACAGACCATTCCTGCCTAACCTTCTTGGTTGTCTTGGGCTGAAAAATTGTCTCAACACATCCTTTTGCTTGTTCTCCTACTCTAGAATTTGTTTTGAGCAATTATTTAAAGTTATTTGGAAGAAAATTTGGGATTGCTCAGAAAAGTCTGTCTTTTCTTTAACATCTCAGCTCTGCCTGCAGGTTGTGTTTTATTTTGTTTTTCCTTGAAGTAGATTAATTTAAAAATGACTGAAAAGAAAAAGAAGCATCTATAAACAGAAAATTATGAGAGAGTGATCACATGAATGAATTGTTGATATCATTTCCATTGCCTGTGTGAAGCAACAGCCTTAAATTTTTTCAATATTTTATAATATTACTCCAATTGATTTATCTTAAATACCAAACCTGAGGGTCTTTAAAGTCATGGATTTCATCTTTACATATTTGTTGTCCTGGTTGTTGTACATGATTATCTTCCTAAATATTATTGCCACTTTCTCACACAGGATTCGAAGTATGCCAGTAAGGCACTATTGATTGATACTTAAGAATCATTTCTTTTCAAAAAAATTATTCTAGGGGTGGCTAGGTGATGCAGTGAATAGAGCACCGGCCCTGGAGTCAGGAGTACCTGAGTTCAAATCCAGTCTCAGACACTTAATAATTACCTAGCTGTAAAGCCTTGGGCAAGCCACTTAACACCATTTGCCTTGAAAAAAACCTAAAAATAAATTATTCTATATGGATATCAAATAGTTTCCATTGAAAAAGTGAAGCTATAAAAATATTTTTAGATAGTAAGTCTCCTAATTATAGTTTTCCAGACCAGTGAAAGCATATACCTGTATACTTCTGCCTTTCCCATTTCAAATAGAAGTAAATGACAATTGTATTCCTGCATCATCCTGAGACATAACTAATTATCTGGTGACGGTCATTAAAAGTGAATCCATAGTACCTAGGAAGAATTAAAAAGATTCCCATGAACATGTTCTGAAACCTCCATGCCTTTTACCTTTGCTATACATAGAATTGTTGATTTTATATTAAATTGGTGGGCAGGCAGATTATAATTCTGACTATTTCCAAAATATTCAATTTGTTTATTAAAATGAAGGAATGGACAAACATGCGATCAGTGAAGGAGTTAAATTTTAAAGGGGAACAAATCAGTTGTGGTTCCATAAATATAAAACAACACAGTATATAATATTCTTTTCTTTTTTTTATTTTCCTTTGATTTTCAGTCATTGGGTTTAGGCAATTGAACATCACATAGGTATCATAGATTATATTGGAAACTTTGGATGACCTCAAACAAGTACCACTCCCTGTCCAAAGATTACACTGAGTGATTTCTACAGAGAACTCCACAAAGACTATATGGAATACTGAGATAAACATTTGGGGTTCAAATTTTACTCTAAAAGCTTCAGAATCAAAACAGCATATCACGAAAAAGTTTCCCATGGTGTTCTATACCATATCAAGGTCAGCAGGTATTGCAATGGCCCTGAAATAGGAAAGACTTAAGAACCCACACAAGAAAATTAGGTAAGATACCAAGGGAAATAGCCCATTTTAACCAGAAATGTCATCCCTTTGCAGTTTTGAGGAAATATATTCCACTGTAAGAAAGAAATTTAAACTATAGCAAAAAAGAAAAAATGCAATCACATTAAAATTTCCAACTATAATTCAGAATGAAATTTGAATCATAGTTACCTCTGCATTTTGGATATTATTCATAGGGTTTTGTTTTGTTTTTTTTAAACTGACTTCCTCCAAATAAATAGTATTAGAAATAGCTTCAAAAACAAATCTCAGGTGAAGAATATTATATACTATGTTGCTTTGCATTTATGGCATCACGACTATTTGTTCCCCCCTTAAAATTTGACTCCTTCACTGATCTCATGTTTATCCATTCCTTTATTTTAATAAACAAATTGAGTTTTATGTCCTAAATAGGCCTTCGTTCTTCTCCATCTTTTACACTCTTCAAGCAACATTCCAAAATTGTCTTCCAGAAGTTACAAAACGTTGTGTCAATTAAGCAAAAATTAAGCATCGTCTTTCTCTAAATTAGAATCTTATGTGAGAACTGTATTGAAGCAGGACAGAGGGAAGTGATTCAATCTTTTGCTATATTGGACTGAAAAGATCATGCTCTTTGGGGCAAGAAAGAGCAGTATGTAGCATGCCATCCATCTACAACGAGTACTGACTTAGCCAGTAATTCCTACTCTTTGGGAATTGCCCCTGTGGCATACTTAGAGAATATGAGAGCCAGGTGGTAAACCATTCTCCAAGCTCCAGGCCATTCATTGGAAAGGTGTTTTCATGGACTTCTGCCTCGGGCTCCTCCCTTCTTCCTCCTTGTTTCTCCCACAACTAGATGCAAACTGTACTTCTCTTTAATAATATGGCTCCAGTCCCATGTGACTGGATCTATGCTGACTATCCATCTCTCTCTTCTCTCTTCTAAACTTTTTCTCTTTAACAATATGACTCCAGACTCATGTAGCTGGACCTATGTTGATCCAAGCCCAGCTCCAGGTCAGACCCATCAGAGACTAAGTCCAGTCATTTCTTATGTCTGTTTTCCTATTGCTTCCCTCTTTCCCCTCAAGCATTTTAGCATCATCCTTTGTTATTTAGCCCATCCTTATGTAGCTTCCTCTCTCCAGATGAGTTTAATCCATGTATAATATGTACTGTGATTTTTTTTTTGCAACGCAATGAGATTGAGTGATTTGTCCAAGGTCACACAGATAATAATTGAGTGTCTGAGGCCAGATTTGTACTCAGATATTCCTGACTCCAGGGCCAGTGCTCTATCCACTGTTCCACCTAGTTGCTCCTTGTACTGTGAATTTAAACTGTGAATTGTGGTCTGTAATATATATGAACTTTGCATATCTGGGAATTAATGTGAATTTTTGCATCTCTGTGGTTAATCCCTGAGTTTTTTTTTTACTTAGACCAAATCCTGATTTTTAAGCCCTTTCTCTGAGAGCACATCCATTTTCCCTCAACAGTTTCACCAGTTTTACTACGAAGTAGTAAGAGCATTTTTTAAATCTATTAATTAATCTTAAAGCAAGTTAGGACTAAATTTAAGATGACAACTTATTGCATATAAATGTTCCATATCACTCGTAGCTCTTTAGCCACACCATTTCACCATGGCAAAGAGGATAGAACACAGCAGGTCTGGAGTCAGGAAAACCTGAATTTGAATTCAAATCTGGTCTGAGACACTTTCTAGCTGTGATACAGAAACTGGATAGGTTTTGTAAACTGTTTTGCCCTGTTAGAGTCCCGTGGGGCACTTCTTGGTTTCCACTCTGATCTTGACCAAGCTTGATGATGTGGAGGTGATCAACATCTTCCACAGGAGATGACATGTACCTTGGGACTGGAAGGACTGGTGCATCCTTTTCTTGCCCATGAGCAATGACTCCTGTCTTGGCTCTCCTTGGAGGACTGGTTCCTGGGGTTCGCATATTGGAAAATAACTGGAGCCAGGTACTAAACTGACACCCTTGTCCAACCTACTATGGAAATGCACTTAAGTGCAGGGACCTGGAAGAGAAACTCTCCTTCCCTCCCTTTCTAAGATGGACACATTCTTTTTCTCTCTAAGCTAGGATCATATAATACTCCTGGTCTAGGCCACTGGAGGACTATAGAACTATGAGTCTCCTCTCTCTCTTCATTCTCCCCCTCCACCCTTCCCCTCCCTCCCCCTCCTTTCCCTCCTCTCTCTCTCTCTCTCTCTCTCTCTCTCTCTCTCTCTCTCTCTCTCTCTCTCTTTTGCTTAGGCACCTTGCCTAATCCTTTGTTATTTGCCCTGTCTTTTTGCCTCAGTTTCCTGATCTTTAAAACATGCTGGAGAAGGAAATGGCAAGCCATTCTAGTATCACTTCCAAGAAAATCCTAAAAGGGGTCACAGTGAACAGGTCATGATTAAAATGACTAACAGCATATTTTCCATTAGCATATTAATTATGGAGATTTTTCTTTAAATTGGGTACTAATAGGTATAAGAAAATTCATAATGATGTTCGATTATATCGAGTAACAATGTTTCCATACAAGAACTGTGAATTAATACTATGGAGGAAACATGGGTATGGAAAAAAAGAGTTGTGACCTGGGAATCAAGTTCAATGCAAATTGTATCATAGGACTATACATTTAGAGCTAAAAAAGACGTTAGAGGTCAGCTAGTCCAACTTTCTCATTTTAAATATGAAGAAATTAAAGCTCATTGCTATGACTTGGGCAAGATAAAAAAAGATTCTTAAGACTTGAAAGCATTCTTTCTAAATGACAATTTGATAGAAAGATAAAGGAATGGAAGTTCCCCTTCTTTTCCATGTCTTGTTTTACCTATTTTGAGTTCTTTCATTTATATGCAATTGCCAATGGTTCCTTCCCACTAGAGAAAATATTTCCTCATCCTTCCTAATATTATTTCCTTCAAAAGGAAGAATAAAATGAGAAATGGAATGGGAATCAGAGAATATCTAGGATTAAATCCCTTCATTATCATTCATTAGCTATGTGACCCTGGGCAAGTCACTTCCCTGCCCCAAGAATCAAGTTGATGCAATGGCAAACCAGAGTCACCTAACTCACTGAATAATTATAAGAATCACATGGTATTGAGAAAGGCAATTGTGGTAGAAAGAGTCTTGAATTGGGAATCAAAGAAACAGGACTTTTGTCCAGTCAGGCTAACTTAGGACTTTTGTGATAAAGCACTAGTTCCTGAAGGTTTCAATGTATAAATTTTCTCATCTTCAAAATGAAAGGATAGGATTCACTGAACTCTAAGCTTCCTTTACAACTGAGTCTATGATTTTTTTGATAGTGTATAAATCATTTGAAAAACCTTAAAACACTATATAAAAACCCACCATATTGCCTGAAAATGTATTACTGTCAGCCATTAAAAGTTATAAGAAAATATTTCACAAAGTAACTTTTTGAAGTATCTAAGGGATAGTAAGGCCCTCTACATTTTTCCACCAGACTTGTGATTTTACATGTTTAAGAAAGAAAGGTCTTTTCTCTAAAACTGTGTCACTTATTTGACATGCCCTAGTGAAATTTTTTACACTCTTTCAGTTATCTCTGAAAAGAAAACTTTATAAACAGTCAAGTCTCCTGGCCACATGGTCAACATAGAGGGACACCATTTTCTATTCATTTGGAAATCCTGTCTAGATGCTGTAATACTAAAATTTGCCTGTGAGGGACAACATAGTGCAGTGAACAGGACAGAGGGTCTTTAAATCAGCATGACCTGTATTCATAATCCTGACTCGGACTCTTAATCACAAAATTCAAAGTGATCTCTCTAGTCATTTTTTTGATTGCCAATTCTATGGGCTTTACCCTACTTGACTACTGAATTATATGACCGTGGATTTCCCTTTTCCTTCTTTATATTCTCTTTTTTCACTGTTCTACCTTTCTGATGACCCTTTTTCAATCACCTTTTCACTCTTTTCTATATCTTCAAACATATCTAATGTTCCCCAAGGCTCTGTTATTGGCCCACTTCTCTTCTATGCTATCTGACTTGGCTCACAGCTCCCAAGGATTCAATAATTATCTCTATGAAGAAGCATTTATGAAATTTTAACTTTTCCCTGACCTCCAGTATCATATATCTATTGAATATGCTGAATTGAATGTTCTTTAGATATTTTAAAATCAGCATGTTCAAAAATTAACTCATGTATCTTACTTCAATGGTCTTTCCTCTTCTTAGCTTCTCTACTGTTTTTAAGAATACCACCAACCTTCCTGCTAACCAATCTCACAATCAAGATGTCATTGTTGATTTTCTTATTCCCCTCTTATCCAATTAATTGCCAATCCTGATTGATTGATTGATGCATTTCCCTTCTGATACTGTCACCAGCTTAGGCAAGGTCCTCATCATATTATGCCTGGACATTATGGAAACAGCCTGACTATTATCTCTTGTTCAAATCTCAAGGCACTCCAACTCATTCTCCATTCAGCTATCAAAGTGATCCCCCAAAGAACAGGTCTTATCATGTCATACACACTCCCTCATTTAATAAACTCCATTTGTTCTTTATTACCTCTAGGATCAAATATAAAATCCTTCATTTGGCTTTTAAAGCTTTTATAACTTGGCATCTTTCTCCCTTTATAGCCTTTTTATGCCTTACTCACTGGGAATTCCCTCCCTCCTCACCTCTGCCTACTGTCTTCCCTGACTTTCTTCTTTTTAGCTAAAATCTAATTTTCTGCAACAGGCTTTTATATTTCTTATAATTCTAGTGCCTTCCTTCTGAAATTTTCTCAAATTTATCACATTTATACCCAAAGATGTATATCTAAATAAGAAATGTGTGTGTATGTATATATATATATATGTTGTTTATATGGTTTCTACCTCATTAAACTGTGAATTCCTTGAGACCAGGGACTATTTATGACTTTACTTGTAGCCCCTGTGCTTAATACAACATCTGGCACATTGTGAAAGCATGTAAATGTTTTTCAACATAATTTGTGGTTGTGTAAATCTCAACTATTTGTGACCTAGAACCTCAGTTTCCTTTTCTGTAAAATGAATGAGTTGAATTTGATATTGTCTTAAGTTTCTTCCAGTTCTAGATCTGTGATCCTATCATCCTCTAATATATTATTATAATATGAAAAAATTTTGGGGTTGTGAAAGACAAAGGGACTTGGTGATATGATTGTTTCAGTCATGTCCATCTCTTCTTCTTCCCATTTGAACTATTCCTGACAGGGACACTGGAGTTGTTTTCCTGTTCCTTCTCTCCCTCAATTTATAGATAAGGAAACTAACTTGACGCAAATACTGTTAGATTTGAAGATATTGTCCTGACCCATTCTAGCTCAGTGTTCTAATGTACTACCTAACTGAAAAATTCAAATTCATGCTCAGTAATAGAACTTTTTAAGTTGACCTCCCTTAGGTCTTTTGTTATATGCAGGATGCCAGAACTACAACATTAGCCAATAGGGTTATTCTTGTTGTTTTTAGTGAAAACAAATTGAAATATCTAACTAGACATGTTGTTGCTAAAATCTAAATAGATGGAGGGAGTGTCCTCATTTTTGAAATGATATACCCTTAACTATTATATGAAATAGCAATCCTCATTTTTTTCCCTTTCTCTCTGAAGGAAACAAAATTATTCAATTCTATTTTCAAATGTGCAATTCAAATTTTTCCAGTTACTGACAGGGAGCTCAACAATATAGCCTCTATCTGCATTTAGTAATAAATCTTTTTTTCCTATTTCATGTACAACTCATCTGTCAGTCACCTTTCAAGAACAAGCAACCTGAAAGGAAATGAAACTAATCATAACATGAACTTTTAAAGTGAATTGGGAATGGGTAGTTTCAGTGTCTTCTGGTATACCTGAACACTCTGTCTTTATTTTTGAATTAGTTGACTTAACCCATTTGAATGACCCTCCATAAAGCAATTATGCCATCGGATCATACTTTGAGAACCATCTCCTGGGAAACAACTTTCAGCATAGAGGGAGAGGGTGAAAGCCAGAATTTTACCATAGGGACTTGGTTGTCATGGGGATTAGGGCTACCCAAACAATGTCAGTTCGTATTGCTATATGCACTTGAGATTTTAACATTCACCAGGGATAGCTATGTCTCACAATGACTCCAGAAACAGTGCATATGAATTGAGTCAGAATAGGAGACCATTATGTAAAATTTCACTGTTACCTTTGAAAAACTCATGGCACAGTTCAACAATTCATCAATTTATTCATTCAATCGACAATTGCTATTTTTATAGCAACCAATTATTTCTATGGTAAAAAGCCAGTCAAAATAAAGATATTTCTGAACTGTTTTGTGACATTTTGGTTGATTAGAGTAATAGGATTGGAGACAAAGGGTGTTGTAAGTGAATTGTGTACTACAGATAAAAGAGCCAACAAGACGATTCTTCTGATTCTTTTTAATTATATTTTTAAAAAATAATAAAAATGAATAAATACAATTTGTCAAAAACTCATGCTCCTCAGTGAAATTTTCAAGTGGTTTCCAGCTGATTACCAGATCTTCACAAATAACAAATATTTGCAATGATGCTTTACCACTAGTTTTGAATTTTTGAGTACCCAGTTAGCAATTCAAATTCCCCCTCCCCCCAAGTTATAAGGTTTTTAAAGCTATATATAAATTTAACAACTATTTCCCGAGATTCCACTATGTACCTAGCAACTTGCAATACATAAACCTGGCCCACTGATAATTGGATTGAGATCAGTGTCACCTGGAATTTTGCTCTGAATAATTCTAGGAGGGTTGGAATTTAAGAATGGCTCAAGGGGCAGTTAGGTGGCACAGTAGATAGAGCACCACCCTGGAGTCAGGAGGACCTGAGTTCAAATCCGAACTCAGACACTTAATAATTACCTGTGTGACCTTGGGTAAGTCACTTAACCCCATTGCCTTCAAAAAAAAGAATACCTTAAGAGCCAAGGAAATATGTGTGTTAATAGAAGTTTCTATTCATACTAATGTTTACTTAATTTTTGATGTTGTTGAACCCTTTGACACTGATAAAATCTTTGGTCCTTTGTTCAGAATAGTATCTTTAAATGCATAAAATAATATACATCTATGTTGAATCTTATATTGAATAAAATAATATATATCTATATTGAATATATATCTATACTGAATTAGCCTAAAATATTTTCATCATAATAACAAGAAAAAGGAGAGAGATTTTTGTGAAAATCAGCAATAGTTAGTATTTATGTAGTATTTTCAAGTTGTTCATCTTGCTGATATTTGAATTTTTCTCATGTTCATTTCTGAATTTTTGTCATTTCTCTACTACCCAGAATATCCTTCCCTGGTCTCAAAGATTTAAAAAAGAAAAAGAAAAGCTGGTCAGAAAAAAAGACCAACCAACAAATTGACTACACTGGATCTGGTTTCAATACATGTAGCATACCATATCTCTAGTTCCTACCCCATATCTCCAATGGAAAGAGTTTCTTTTTTATTTTAAACAAATGATTATAAAGACTAATTGTATATGAATAAAAGACACCAATATGATGCTGATACCTAAACCGAAGAACCAAAACAGACAAAGAAAATTATAAACCAAGCTCCCTAATGATAAATGGTACAAAAATATTGAATAAAATTTTAGCAATGAGACTGCAGCAAGTTATTACTGGGAAAATACGCCATGATCAGGTTGGATTTGTGCCAGGTAGGCAGGGATGGTTAGATATTAGGAAAACACTCAACATAATTGAATGTAGCCTTAGCAAAACCAATTATCTCAAGAAATGCTGAAAAACCCTTTGATAAAATACAAAATCCATTCCTATTAAAAATACCAGAAAGTTTAAGAATGAAAGAAGTTTTCCTTAAAATAATATGTAATACCTATCTTTATAAAGTCATTGACAAGTATTACATGCAATGGGGATAAGCCTGGAGCATTTCCAATAAGATCAGGAGTAAAACAAGGATGTCCATTGCCACCATTATGATTCAATATTGTTTTAGAAGAAAAAGAAATTAAAGGAATCAAAATTGGCAATGAGGCAGCAAAGCTTTTACTCTTTGCAGATGATATAATGGTAGTCTTAGAGAATATGAATAAATCATCTTTAAAAAACTCCTTAAGACAATTATCAAATTCAGCAAAGGAACAGATTATAAAATAAATCCACATAAATTATCCCTTATATATAGCATTTCTATATATGAACAACAAAATCTAAGAGCAAGAGATAGAAAGAGATATTCTATTTAAAGTATAGAAAACATTCAATACTGAGAATCTCCTTCCCAAGGTAAAACCAGAGACTTTATGAGAACAATTATAAAGCACTTCTCACCCAAATAAAGACAGATCTAAATATTTGGGAAAATGTCAGTTGCTCATGGTTAGGTCAAGCTAACATAATAAAAATGACAATTCTACCCAAATTAAATTCAGTGCCATACCAATCAAACTACCAAATATGTATTTTACTGAGCTAGAAAAAATAGTAACAAAATTCATCTAGAGCAACAAAAGATCAAGAATAGCAAGAGAACTGATGAAAAATGTGAAGGAAGGTGGCCTAGCTCTACCAGATCTAAAACTATACTATAAATAAGCAGTCATCAAAACTGCCTGGTGCTGGTTAAGAAATAGAGTAATTGATCAGTGGATTAGGATAGGTTCACAAGAAACAACAGTAAAAGACTAAGATAATCTATTCTTTGACAAACCCAAAGACATCAGTTTCTGGGATAAAACTCACTATTTGACAAAAATTGTTAGGAAAAAATGGAAAATAGCATGGCAAAAACTAGGTATAGACTCACATTTCACACCCTATACCAAAATAAGGTCAAAATGAGTACAGGATTTAAACATAAAAAGCCACACCATAGATAAATTAATAGCCCAAGTAATATTCATCTGTCCGATCTATGGAAAGTGTGCTCTATTTCTTTTTTGGTCATAAATTTGTCCCCTTTCCATAGATCATATGAGAGCTCAATTACAAATATAAATGTATAAAAATAAATTCAAGCAAAAATGTGCAAGGTTTTTTCCATATACTAGGAGAATCTTATGATCCTAAAAATCTGGGGTGAAAGAGACCACTTTAGAGATGACTTAATTCATCCTTTTAACTTTGAAATTGTACAAATTTAATTGCATAAATGTAATCTTTTTAATTGTACACATGTTCTAAATTTCCTCTTCTGTTTTAGAAGTTACTGCTTTCATACTTTAAAACACTTTAGAGTTTACTTCTCCATGATCCCTTTGGGTCTCCTCTTCAAATGAGTGAAGGAAGGGGTAGTGATTAGCCTTCCAATCTTGACAGCTGAAAATTGGTCGGTACTGCATATAAAATAGACCTGTCAGGATGCTTTGTGAGGATTACATTTGAACATCACCTACTGGTAGTTGCTTAATTGCTACAAAGCAAGACACAAGGGAATGGATTCCATCAACAGCAATGGGGAAAGGGGGCATTGGAAGGACAATGTAAGGCTAATAAGGCTCTTAAACTAGAAAGTCAAGAAAAATAATAAGGTAAATTTTGAAGGGGAAAGGAGAAATTTTTGATTTATCCAGATAATTCACATTAAACTGTCATAATTTCTCCAGTTATTCATATGTACAGATAAGTCAGGGTCAGAGAAATGAATTATCTATTTGTTCCTTAATTCTCTAACAAAGATGTAGTATGATTTAATGGAAATTTAAAAAATAAATTTAAAAGTACTGTACAATTAATATAACACAAAATCTGCTTGTGATTCTCAAGTCCAAAGTTTAGTAGCTATTTTACCTTGAGCAAATCACTTAAATTATAGCTATCAAACTGCAAGAGGCCAAACTGGAAAAGCACATCCAAAGCAGGTATGACATAACTGGGAAATATTTCACAAAAGAAATAAAAAATACAATAAAACATAGAAAACAATAATTTGTGATTTTCTGTATCAATATGATTTGAGTTTGACACCATTCACTTAAGCCATCTTATCCTCTCAGCTTCTTTATGTGAAAAGTGGGGCTAAGAATTTTTGAATTTCCTAGCTCACAAAGATGTTGCACAGAAAATTCTTTGGACACCTAAAAAAGTTATATAAATGTCTTATTTTTATTTCTTAATATTTGCTGTTCATAGTAGTTCACGTGGTTGGGGAAAGCACATGATAATAGAATCATCATCATCATCATTATTATTTTACAACATTTTAAAACTTTGCAAACTATTTTACATGAATTGTCTCACTTAAACCTCAACAGTCTTCTGAGGTAGGTACTACAGGTGTTGTCCTTATTTTACAAATGTGAAAATTGAGGCTCAGCAAAGTTACTTGATTTTTCCATAGTCATACAGATTATAAGTGTGACAGGCAGGAATGGAGCCCTGGTCTTCAGTCTAGGACTATTTATGAACAAGGTACGGCATTTTTGTCCAGAAATTTTCTAGCTGGGGGAAGATGGATGACATGTACATAAACATATGTGATATGAGTAAAAATTCATATGTATAAATCCATCAAGCTCATGCTAGTGTAAATATTACTAGTTAGTATATGCCATAAATTTTAACTGTTACATTGTTGTTTTATATGCATTGAATGGATTTCAAATATGTAAATTCTCATAAAAAATTTGTCTCATGGACAAAAAAATTCAAAGATTCTTAAAATATAATGTAATTTTTTCATATATCTGGGGTTTCTATTCCAATATGTTAGTAAAAGGACATTTAGTGTGGTAGAAATAATATTGCAATTTGATACAAGAGAAGTAATTTAAAATACTCCCTGACTAAATGACCGTAGTCAATTAAGTTAACTTCTAACACTTAACATCTATATTTCTAAATTTGCAAAATGGGGGAAATAAATACTTCTTCTACGTACCTCATTTTACTTTTGTGTACTACTGTGATTTATTAAGTGCACTATCTGAAAATAAGAGATTACATAGGGACTGGTTTATGGAAAGAAGACCATGACAGCAAAAAATTCTGAAAGATTCTTCCAGCTAGGAATGTTTTTAAGTGGTGTTCCAGAGACCCCTGAGGACAGAAAGATTCATTGCCAGGTTAGCTGCAGGTTCTTAAATCAACATCATCCCCAGTGACTATCTCCTGATTTGTAGTGGGAATGTGATGGGTGTCAGGGAGAGAAAACACAGTGACCCAAAAATAACAGATTCCTGAAATTTTTGTGTAAAAAGTCATTCATGTGAGATATGTGAACAAAAGGAGTAAGATTATTAGATGACTTTTCAAGGTAATTTCAAAGCTTTATGATCATAAGATTAATAGAGAAAAAGGAAGATGATTAAAGGATTACAAAAATAGTACCTATGAAGAAAGAGCAAGAAAAAATGAGATTATTTAGGTTGAAAAAGAGACTATTATAGAATAATGTTAAAATAATTTTTGAAGACATGAAGGTTTATTATAGGGAATCTACCCTCTACCAAGGTTCACTTTAAACCCAAGTCTAAGGATTATAATTTTTTTTAAATGAGAAAGCAAACCAACAATTTTGAAACTTAAAAATTTTCATTGCTTTTATCTCACTCTTTTCTTCATTCTTTCTTCTTTCCCTAATTGCCTTCCATCCTCCTCTCTTCTTCCCTCCCTTCTTTTGTTTCTTTCCTTTACCTCCTTGCTTCTTTCTTCCTTCTATCCATCCTTCCTTCCTCACTAGATCTTCTCCATCAATAAACTAGATAGAATGCTAGACCTGATTTGGGCTCAAACCTTGCCTCTGTCACTTACTAGTTATGTGACCCTAGACAAATCACACAACTTTTCCTAGCCTCAGTTGCATTGTCTTTAAAATGTGAAACAATATTTATCTCTGAGTTGTTTTGAGGATCAAATGAAATAACATATATATAAAGGAGTTTGTATTGCATAAATACTTGTTTTATAATTATAATAATTATAGAAAATTATATAATTCATTGTTATTAAAATTATTATCATAACAATTATTTCAGTGGTATATATATAATTATCAGTAAGGAATTTCCTTTTACCAAAGGAAAGGTTAATAGTTTTGCAATGGTAAGTTGTGTAGACGTATCTGAGGCACTGAGAGTCTAAGTAAATTCACTAGAATTATATAGCAAGTATTTGTGAGAGTTAAACCCAAATCCAACTTACCCAGAAACCAGAATTATGGCAAATTCATGTTGTCTTTTAATTCATTTTTATTGATATGCCAAAATAGCACCTCCCTCCTGGGGTTATTGTGAGGATCAAATGAGATCAAAATTGAAAAGCATTCAACAAAGTGTTTGGTACCTAGTAAGAGCTGTATAAATATTAATGCTGATGATCGCTAGAGGGATGGATGGATGGAAGATGAGGATGAGGATGAGGATGAGGATGAGGATGAGGATGAGAATGAGGATGAGGATAAGGATGAGGATGAGGATGATGATGATGTCCACATCTTGGAACTGTATCTAACTGAATGCCACTGTCTTTAGACATTATGGTTTGAAAGTGGGCCAAGCTTCACCAGACAGGAACAGAAAAATATAGAATACAGAAAAATATAGAAATAAAAATATAGAAATATAGAAAAAGAAAAATATAGAAATTGCCATGGGTAATATCCAAAAAATATTGCCAGGAAAGTAGGCATTCAGGAAGAATTTAAGGTCTATTTTTATATGAATCATTTTGATTATAAAGCTAAAGGTCACAATTTAAAATTATATACATATATTGCTATACTTTAAACAAAAGTTGGGTAAAATGTTCATTTTCCTCCAGAAAGCATATCTTCTGAAACATTTCATGATCTGCATGGTGAAAGGAATTTCCATACTAGCAATTTCCCATAGAGGATGAAACTATAGATTTAGAACTCCTCCTATTCTAAACTCCCCTCCACTACCTCCCCTCTACTACCACCAAAAAGTAAAATAAAACCTTCTTAGATACTAGACAGAGTTCATATTTTATATTACAGTCTGTGAATTTTAAACTGGTTTATTTACATTTATAAATGGTTGAAAGGAAGATGTATAAGAATATGTCTAATTTTTCATAATGAAACTAAAGAAAATTCAGTGATACCCCAACCACTTTGGATTTCCACAGCTTTGTACTAATAATTTTCATACTTTCTCATTAACCTTGATATGACTGAGTGAGACTAAGTATAACAGAATAGAGCCAAATTAAATGCAGTGCAGCCCGAGAGGTCAAGTGAATCTGACTATCAGAGAATCTGCATTATAGCTTCTCTTTGACCTAAACAAACAGAGTTAATGATTGCAATTTTTATGAAGAAGGAATACAAATATTGGAGGGAACCATTAGACAAAGTGAAAATTTATTTTCATTTGTAATTATACTATGATTGATTTTTTAACTTTTTCCCACCATTTAAAATGTTCTAAAAGAATGCTTAGCTATGTAGCAAAAAGATTTATTTACAAGTGAAAAATAATCAATCTTTATCTGTAAATTTTTACTTCAACAAATAATTAATATTTGTATAATATATCTTATGATCCAATCACTAAACTGAATCCTATATATCCTTTATAAGGATTCTTTCATTTGATCCTTTCAATAACACTGAGAGGTAAGTGTTCATTATTTCTATTTTGCAGATGAGAAACAGAGAGGAAGAGAGCTTAAGTGACTTGCCCAAGTTACAATAAGTGTCTGAAATCAGATTTGACCTTAGGTCTTCCTGACTCCTGGTACAGTAATCTGCCCATTGAAATACCTAGCTGTCAAATATGTTTTACTGAAAATGTAAACCTTTCAAATTATCTCATTGAGAGGAGGAGGTAGAAGATTTTCTAGTGTAAATAAAATAAGCATTTTTGCAGGAAAAACAGAGTGGCAGCCATGTGGGTAGAGTGGATAGAACACCAGGTCTATGATTCAAATAAAGGGTCTCAGACACTGACTTGCTGTGTGACCCTGAGTAAGTCACTTAATGCAGATTTATTTCAGGTTTTCATCCATAAAATGGGGACAGATTGGAGAAAGGAAATGGAAATTACTCCTGTATCTTTGCCAATAAAACTCCATGTAAAAATCCATGGTGGTTATAAAGAGTCACACATGATTAAACAATAGTAGAAAAAATTATTTTTTTTCTTCTTAGGTAACTTGCCATTTGAAACAATTTAATTCAATTCACATAGACTATAGAACACCTCCTATGTACTTTGGAATTTTTCCAATAGCATGGAAAATACAAAAGAAAGAGGTCATGGTTACTCTTTAAAAGGAAAACAGTTTCATTGGGAAAGCAAGACTTGCTTACTCAAGACAGTTAAGTAGCTATAATGGGTTAAGATCACAAAGAATGTCATGGATAATAAATGCTGCAAAAGTTCAGAGAAGGGAGGATGCTGGCCAGCCAGTCTGGACAAAAGATAAAGATAAAGTAGAGTAAAAAGGAGGGAAGGAGGAAAGCAAGAAAGGAACAAATAGAAGTAAAAGATAAGTAAAAGTAAAAGGGAAAGGACAATATTGGTGGCAATTTAGGTTGTTTCCAACTTCCCTTTATCCCAATTACAAACGATGATGCTACAAAAAAATTTGAATATGTGTCAATAATAGTGATAGGGACTCTAAATGGCTATAGAGGTTGTGGTTATAATTACTGTATGTTTAAATAACACATTTGGGGTAAATATCCAACTATGGAAGTATTAGATCCAGGTATTTGTATTCTTAAATTTTACTTCTTGAAATCAAGTCAAATCAAGTTATTATCATTTATTAAATGACAATTATTTGCCAGGAGGTCTCCTAAGTGGCACAGCAAATAGAGCACCTGCCCTAGAGTCAGGAGGATCTGAGTTCAGATTCAACCTCAGAGACTTATTTATTAGCTATGTGATCCTGGACAACTCACTTCCCCTTTTACCTCAAGTTCCTCATCCATAAAATGAGCTGTAGGAGAAACTTGCAAAAAGACAAATGGGGTCACAAAGTTAGACAGACATAACTGAAAGACTGAAATGATTAAACACTTTTGGACCTTAATTTTGTCATCTAGCCAATAAAAGGTTTGGACTAAAAGACATCTGATTTTCCTTCCACCTCAGTCTTTATTATACTAATAGCTAATAATACTAGTAATACCTATCCCAGGGTGAAGAACATACTAAAGTTGGTCACAGAGACTCAGATACTACGAGAGAGAGAGAGAGAGAGAGAGAGAGAGAGAGAGAGAGAGAGAACGAACACGAGAGAGAACAATTTTAATCCTAGTCTAAAAACAGGGGATTCAAAGAGAGACAAAAAAAGAGCCCTCACCCTTATGGAGCTCACAGTCTAATGGGGTGAGACAACATACAAACATCTTTTGTAGAAACAAATTGCATACAGTATAAATTTAAGATAATCAACAGAAGACACTAGCATTAAGAGGGGTTGAAAAAGTCTTCTTTCATAAGGTGAAGTTTTAAATTTAAATTGCACATACCATTCTAAGGCAACTCACCATTGTAACTCCTCTTTGAGACTTAAGGGAAGAAAAATCCCCTTCCTCTATCCATTGGTAATAAGGTACAAGGTCAGTGTTAAAGAGCAGGTCCACCTTGCTTTTCACATCTCTGGTCTTTTTTTCTTTTTCAAGTTGTTTGATTATATCTTCTTAGTCTTTACTCCATATTTCTCCTATTTCCTACTCTCCCACAAAGTTTCTTCTTCCTCCCTAAAGTTCTCTTCTCATTTCTATGCATATCCTCTCTTTCCTTATCCTCAATCTCCCTCATTCAATTATCTTTATTCAAATGAATCCCAAATCTACATAACCTACTCTCATTTCATAAGATTACTCTTTCTTGATTCTCCTCTTACTTATCTGATTACTCCTTCTTTTGTCTTTGTTCTTTCTCTTTCACCTACAGTGTCAGCACCCCCCCTCAAAAAATAGGTTCTCTTGATTTTTATACTCATATTCTCTCTTTTCTGTACTCAACCCATTTATTATCTCCGTGTAGAAGATTTCTGAATCTATTTATCTATCACCTGTTTCTCTTCTGAAATCTTTTTCTGCATCACTTACTGGAAATATTCACTTAGATTTCTGAGAAGAATCTCCTAAATTAGAATCATTATATTTCACAACAAACTTATTTTTCTCCACACTTCTCTATTTTTTGTTTAAGGCACTATCACCTTTCCAGTCAGCCAGGTTCACAACTTCAAGTTTGACTTCTCTCTTCACTCTCTTTTGCCCCATTGCTCTAATCCATGGCCAAGTCACCATTCTTTCTCCACAACATCCTTTCCTTCTCCATATGCCTCCAACTTCACCATTGAACATCACAGAAGGTTTTACCTGCATTGCTTCTAACTTGGGTCTAATTTAGTAAGCCTGAACCCCAACCCAGCTTAGATGTTATGAGTGTTGGACTTATAAATACCTTATCAGTTTTCATCCTTTCTGTGGATCAAAATTACTGTATTTAAGAGTTCCAACAAGCTCAGCCTCCATAGTAATGGAAATTGCCAATGGTTGTTATCCTATTGAACTCTTTTGGACTTATTATGTACCCAGGAATTTGCAAGATCAAGTCTTAGAATTAGTCTTAGAATTCACACCTCATCAGTATCCCCTGTTCCTATGAATCCTCTGAATATAGGGTGAAGAGCTTTAAGCAAATTCTGTAATCTTTAATGCTGTTGAATCTTGTTAAAGGGTGGAAGGCTCTTTGTAAATTGACTCCTATTGTTTTATTGTTTAATGTAAAATTAGTATCTTGTCTCCTTATTCCCAACCTTCTACTTGTTTTGGGTCACATAAGGGGCAGGAGTTCCCCTTTCAACCTCATTCCCAGATAATGGGCAAGGCTATAAAAGCCTGACCTGAAGGAACCTCCCCCTTGGGGCCAGTCTGCCCTCTGGGCCAGTCAGCACTCTCTCTCTCTCTCTCTCTCTCTCTCTCTCTCTCTCTCTCTCTCTCCTAAACAACCTCACCTAGCCTTTTGTTATTCTCTCTGTCCTAAAGTGTTAGTTGACTTTCCAGGAGTAGAAAAATTTTAACCTGTTCATTTTCCAGTATTTTACATTAAATCCTGAGTAGTTTTAATATCCCAGAGAAAATGAAAATTTCCTCCTTTTTTTAGTAACCCTCAATTTTTGTCTTTAATAGGCAACTCCAAATCCCATTGGCAACAGACCAACTATTCCTTTATTCCCACCCAAGTGCAGTCCTTTTAACTTCTCCATCATGTTCTTCTGCTGTAATTATCTCCATTACCCCCTTTCCAACTTCCTTTAATGCATTACCTTCCCCCATTACATTGTAAGCTCCTTGAGGACAGAGAGGATCTCTTTATCATATCTGAATTCCCAAGTCTCAATATAGTGCCTGGCAAATAATAGGTGATTAACATTTCTTTATTTCACTGAATTACAGACCGATGGAGACAGACTATGATACCTTTCCACTTTTTATTTCATACTTTTCTTTTCAAGATTCTAGGTACTATTTTCCACTCCGTGCCTTTGCCAATATAGATTGCCTTCATGTTTTGAATTTCTTCCTTCCTCATCTCTGTCACTTAGAACCTTAGTATTACTCAAAGTACAGCTCAGTAGCTACCTCCAATACAAAACTCCCACTGCTAATTCTGTCTCTTGAAATTATATTCATCTTCTTTACATTTACTTTGTTTATTTACCTGAGATCTCTATCTCCCTGGTGGAAGATTATCTCTCATAGGGCAAGTACTATTTTAGTCTTACTTCTTACTTTACATACAATAGAAGTTTAATAAAGCATTCTGAATTGAATTGAAATCAAATTGATAAATATAAGCTTAAATCAGTTTATAAGGATATATTAAAAAATCAATGCTGAAAAACCCAATGGAATTCCTGAAGTTTAAAGGATAATAGAATATATACCAATGCACAAATTGTCAATGTATTCAGAACCAGTTAAGGTCTTCTAATAATAAAAACTTTTTTAGTGATGAACTTCACAACCATTTTTGAGACTTCAGCTAGTACATAGGATATAACCTCATTAACATTTTCACAAGGAAGAAAACAGGGAAGCAAAAAAACTCTAGCTTATGGAAGGGATGGTTACTAGTTCAATTAACTTTTAAAAGAGCATTTACTGATCTCCCAAAACTGTCTCTGGAGCTATGGGTTTGAGGTGCATAATATGGACTCCAATGGGTATCCTGCCAGGTTAATCTTTATGTTCCTTTGAGTGCTTCAAAGAGTTTTACCCCTTCCAACTGCCGGGAGATTTAGCCTTAGAATTTCCAGAATGGGTTGTTTTCCAATAGTGAGCTTTTCAGACAAAAAAAAATTAATAACAAAAAAAATTGTGTCAAAAGCCTCCTTATCCTTTACTGATAACCAGACAAAACCTTAGCTAACAGCATAGACAGTTCCTGCCTTGGGGGGAAGTTTATTCTTTATTATCTCTGGACAACTAATAATTTTTTTTCTTGAGAAGAAAAGATTATGACCATCCCTGAATACTGTCATGCATTAGATGCTGTCCTATGGAGATGAATAAAATTTTAGTCTAACATTATTTTTTTTTCCTTTTTAGACTTTAATCCACTAATAGAATCATCAAAGAGATGAAAAGAACCTTAGAGGCAAATTGAAAAGTTCATGACTCATCTCTGATAATTCAGTTTTGTTTTCTGTTATCTTTAAGATAAAAAAGTCTTTCAAAGACCAATTACCAAACTGTCCTAAATGCCAAAGGGTAGGAATTAATTTTTGCCACTGGACTAGCTAGGCTATAGCACTTAAATAGTCAATCCAGATAGAAAGATGGGTTCTTATTCAATAGTCTTTAGGGCACCTATAGGGGGGTCACTGGTGGTGTGACGGATAGAATACTGGGTTTTGAATCATGAAAACTCATTTTCCCTAGACACTAGCTGTGTATCACTGCACAAATTATTTAACTCTGTCTATCTCAGTTTCCTTATCTGTAAAATGAGTTGGAGAAGGAAAGTATCTCTGCCAAGTAAAAACCCAATTAGAATTGTGGTGAATTATACATAACCAAAATAATCTAACAAAAAACAAAATCTACAGGATACAAGGTACTAAATATTGGGTTTTATGGTGGATATAAAAAAAGGCCCCCAAGGTGTCAAGAAAGCAACATACAATTTGAAGGACTGCTGTGG